>NC_045545.1:88096030-88248530 GCF_009769535.1 Thamnophis elegans
ATTCTAGGAGCCTGGAAAGGGTGAAAACAGCCTCCCCACCCCCTCCCAACACCTTCCGGAGGCCTCAGGGGCTTCCCTGAAGACTGCGGAGGGTGCAAAATGGAACCCGGAAGTTCAAGAATGGTGACTTCTGGTTTGTCTGTAGGGCCATTTTTCGCCCTCCGGAGCCTTCAGGAAAGCTGTGCTTTTTGTCACCGGCTAGAAGAGATTCTCTTGGATCAATCAAGGGACTTTGTGATGTCCCTGAGATGAGCAAGATATACTCTTCTCTGTCACCATCACTTCGGGACGATTTAGGTCCAGATGGACCGTCCAGTGGCAAAAGTGTTGACTGCGATCTCAGAGCTCTGAGATTGCACGTTGTGTTGTCATGACGTCAGCTCCTTTCTCCTAAACTGCATAGAATCTTAGCTAGAAGTTCTCCTGAACCCCTGTGAACCCCAGCAGCCCATTCCTGCCCCAAGGGCAGAGATAAAGCCCCAAGTGGCCTCAACAGCCCTTAGAAAGAATGCCAGCAACCAAATGACTTCAAAGAAATGCAGTCCTTCAATTTCCCCTACTACTGTCCTATCAATATCCCTCCTTTCTCCCCTACCCCATCCCCCTGTCCAGTCAAAACAGATGAAGCATCTTGGATGAGAGGCAAAATGTTTTCTTTGTGTTCCAATATCTCAGGGTTGCCACAAGGAAGAGGGACTCACTCAAGCTATTCTCCAAAGCACCTGAGGGCAGGACAAGAAGCAATGGGTGGAAACTAATCAAGGAGAGAAGCAACTTAGAACTAAGGAGAAATTTCCTGACAGTCAGAACAATTAATCAGTGGAACAACTTGCCTCAAGAAGTTGTGAATGCTCCCTCACTGGAAGATAATGCAATATTTATCATCTTATGGTCATTGCCAAGTCCAATAATTTGTTTTCTCTCATCATTGGTATTTTGTGGGGCTTGTCATAAATTATCCATCGGGAGCTTACTTGTTAAACCTTTTTCTCGATTTACCTATCGAGCCCCTGATCTCATTCATCAAAGCTTCATCGATTCACAGACTAAAATGAAGCTATATATAGCTCGTTTGGATGAATTGAGAGATGCCTGAGTGCAGGATTGTGAAAACATAACCTGATACGGTGAAGGAAAAATAGGACTTAATATGAGTAGGAGCAGGGCCAAATCATGCTGTAATGCATAACATCTTGTTTTGACAGGAGTGGGTAAAACGCTGAACAAGAAGCAATGGGTGGAAACTAATCAAGGAGAGAAGCAACTTAGAACTATGGAGAAATGTCCTGACAGTGAGAACAATTAATCAGTGGAAAAACTTGCCTCCAGAAGTTGTGAATGCTCCAACACTGGAAGTTTTCAAGAAGATGATGGATATCCATTTGTCTGAAGTGGTGTAGGTTTCCTGCCTAAGCAGGGGGTTGGACTAGAAGACCTCCAAGGTCCCTTCCATCTCTGTTATTCTATTCTATTCTATTCTTCTTAAGGAAAACACAGTCCAGTTGTCTTTCGAAGGAGAAAAACAACGATGAGACAACCATGACCTAGTTGATTGAGAATCTCTGCAGTCCTGGAGTCTGACTTGATAAGTCCTCCGCCTTTTCAGATCCCCACAACAGTTTCCAGTTCTTTTTCACATTTCCTGATGCCTTCATTCACAGGTTCTTTGTAGCTGCCCATCTAGATTAAAATCTAAAATATTAAATGAAAAATAAATGTCACTCGCAAAGCATTACAAGGACTTTTTTTTTGTTCTTATGATCAAGTAGGTGGTACAAATAAGAAGTGACGTTTGCGAATATTGACTAAAGTAAAACAAGCGCAAACATAAAGTGATACTCATTTTCCTTGGCAATAAGACAGGCAACTCAACAATTAACGTTCTGTTGTCATTAAATACTGCTAAAATGGCAGGGATGGTATTTAACATTTTGACCTTGCTTTGCTTTATGTGTGACTGGTGCCTTCCACATTACTTAATTGGAACTGTTAAAAATGTCGCCTGAATGTTGGTTTAATAATTCAATATTTCTTGTAGGGTTTTTGGATTTTTTTTTTTTTTTTTTTGCTAAGTGAGCTACCTCCTTTATTTTCAGGTTTAATTAGAAAAGGATAACTAATTAAGAAAAGAACTCTTGTGTACTTCTAAAAGACGCTTATTTCAAGTTCATACTCAAATCACTCCTTAACGCCATAATGCCAAAGCAATTATAATAATGATATATGCAAAATATTATCATATCTCATCTGACAACATAATGAAGATAATAGGTAAAGGTTCCTCTCGCACACCTGCTAGTTGTTTTCAACTCTAGGGGGCGGTGCTCTTCTCAATTTCAAAGCCAAAGAGCCAGTGCCGTCCAAAGATGTCTCCGTGTTCATGTGGCTGGCATGAGTAAATGCCAAAGGTGCATGGAACGCTCTTACCTTCCCACCCGAAGGTGGTTCCTATTTTTCTATTTGCATTATTTGCATGCATTTGAACTGCTAGATTGCCAGAAGCTGGGACAAGTAATGGGAGCTCACTCAGTTACGCAGTGCTAGGTATTCAAACTGCCAAACTGCTGACTTTTCTGATAGACAAGCTTAGCGTTTTAGCCACTGAGCCACCGCGTCCTTACAATGAAGATAACACAACCTTTATATACGTGGGTCAAGTTGCGTAGATTCCTCCCTTCGATCAAAACAGTACAGGTAACCTTCTACATACAATCACAATATTTTGATTAGTGTTGTTGCAGTCATAAGTTGAGTCACTACATGACCAGACTCAATTTTACAATAATGTAAGCAAGTTGTCATACTTGTTAACTGACTCACATGGTTGTAAGTCTGAATCCAGCTTATCCATTGGATGTTTCTTCTTTGCCTTTTTTTGCTGGAAAATGTCACAAAATGTGATTCCATGAATATAGGATGCATGTCGTAAACGTGAGCAGGTTGTCAAACCCCCCAAAATACAAATGTGGGAATGTTGCAGCAGTTACAACTTCGAGAATGTGTCACAAGTAATTTTTTCACATCCGTCTAACTACTACTTACTAATACTATTTACTACTTTACTGTTAGGGAGGGAAATTAAAACAGTGCTGAGGCCTGGGGCTTCTCTTAATTTTGCTTCTGTCATCACCACTTATTTACTCACTTAATTACTTAGCACTTTTCCTCCAGAGTTCAAAGTGATAGACCAAGTTGTTGAGACTCTAGAGAGAGTGCAGAGAAGAACAACAAAGATTATGAGGGGACTGGGGGCTGAAACATATGAAGAACGGTTGCAGGAACAGGATATGTCTTGTTTAATAAAAAGAAGGACATGGGGCAGGCATGGGTTTCTGCCGGTTCGGTTGGTCACATTTACTGTGCCTTTCAATACTGGTTGATCCAGTGGCACCAAACCGGAACGCTGGAGGTGCCCTGCTGGGTTCGGGCCTCGCGGACTTCTGCCCCTCATACTGCGCTTTGCATCTGCCAGAACCCTACACAGATCTCTTTGGGGTGCAGAAGGGGAAGAAGTCCCCAAACTAGGATTTCCCCCTTCCTCCACCCAGCTCTCCGCCTCCTCCTTTGCTTAGGCTCCCTGCTGGGTTCAGGAGCTTCTGCCCCTCATGCCATGCTTTGCAGCCACTGCAGCCCTGCACAGACCTCTTCAGGGCGCTGGGCAACCTGATTCTGGGGATTTCCACCCCAAAAAAGAACGTCTCTGCTGCCGAAGATGAGCATTGGATGGGATGCCGGCGGCGCTGGGAGCCGGGCTGCGTGTGGAGGAGCTGGCGGCCAGGGTGCCCTGAAGCAGTGCCAACCAGCATGTACTACAAGAAGAGCCCCAGGAGCAAGGGCGGTAGCGCCATGCCCTCCTCTGCCTTGCTCATCACCCAGCAACATGCCACCGCTGCTTCGTCGGATGGGCCGGCGCAGCCCAGGAGGGGGCGGCCAATGGGGGGCATTGCCCAGCCAGCCCTTCCTCAGCAGCAGCAGCAAGTTCCACGATGTCACCTTCAAGATAAGCGATGGCCGGGGTGTCACTTGGCCAGGACAGTGGGGCTAGCCCAGTGCCCACCCAGTCACCACTTGGTGGGTGGGTGGGCAGGTGGGTGGGCAGGTGGGTGGGCCGGCGGGCGGAGGTTTGCCCTGGCTCGACTGGAGGCTGGCATGAACTCCCCTCCTGTTTCTTCTTCTATGGGGCGTGCTGCCTTGTCTTTGACAGCCACCTCGTTTCCAATTGGGGGGGGGAGAAATCCCCTGCATGGATCCCCCTAATTGGAAAGAGGTGGCTGTGAAAGACAAGACAACATGCCCCATAGAAGAAGAAACAGGAGGGGAGTATGCACCAGCCTCCGGTCGGGCCAGGGCAACCCTCCAAGTTGTGAATGCTCCAACACTAGAAGTTTTTAAGATGTTGGATAATCATTTGTCTGATGTGGTGTAGGGTTCCCTGCCTAAGCAGGGGGTTGGACTAGAAGACCTCCAAGGTTACTTCCAACTCATTCTATTCTATTCTATTCTATTCCTTCCCTGCTTGTTTTCCTCTCAGCTCTCTAAGATAAGTTGAGCTAGGAAAGAGTGACTGACTTAAACAAACTTGGTGTAGTCCCATGGAAAACTATCTTGAGATCCATCAGTTCCTCGACCAATATCCCATCCTGAAGATCAAACTGACACTTCAAGTTCATCAGGAGCCCTGAAAGCAGAGAAGGGCTAAGTTGGTACTAGAAAGAAAGGTATGTGAGAGGTGTAACCAAGTACGTAACATTTTTATTTCTAGAATTTTATGTTCCTGCAAGATGGAACAGAATGGTGAGATTCAGTTCTATATTCTCTATGAAAGATTGTTGTATATGCATCACAATTTTCGTGTCCCAAAGGGAGATTTTCTTTCCTTTAAAAAAACAAACAAATGTAGATAAAGAGCAAATTGTACAAAAGAGTTGAATAACAATCGGGTAAAATGCCACAATACCATGACAACTTTAGAAACTGTTATGGAACTGTCAGCCACAATTATCATTAAAAGTCCATGCTTCAACTTTGTTTAAAATAAATTGGCTGATTGACTTTCAGTTCATGGGGCAAAGAGCTAACAAAGAAATAATCATTCAGTTCTTAGAACTTTCAGAATTCTTCTGATATGATTATTTTTGTACTCATAACCGATATACATCCATTGCAGGTAAATAAAAAAATTATACATGTGGTAAACACTTCTAAATAAATTATCTTCTTTGCAGCAAACCATCTTATCCGGGTCATTGATTCTGCATAAGCTAAGTCTATGAACACACAGACAGACATATACACACAGTATGTACCCACCGATATACTATATACACATACACATGTTGTTGTCATTGTTAGTCACGAAGTCATGTCCGACCCATCACGATCCCATGGACAATGTTCCTCCAGGACTTCCTGTCCTCTACCATCCCCTGGAGTTTATTTAAGCTCAAGATGAGTGCTTCAGTGACTCCATCCACATATACGCACATTTATTGTCAGATTGATTTAAAAAAAAATATTTATAGAATTTATATAGCTGCCCATTTCCAAAGGTTGAGTCTGGGTAGCATAAAGTAAGACAAAACAATGAAAACAAATCTTAGAAACAGTTAAGCATAAATATAAATAGGGAGGGAGGGAGGAGAGAGGGAGGAAGGAAGGGTAGAAGGGAGGGAATCTCTACTAATGTCTTCTATTACTGATATCATTAAAAATACCTGCCAGTTATCTCAAAGTCAATCGATATCTCCCATGTAAAGACATATTCAATACCAAATTACAAACATCTTCTATGATAAAACTAAGTATTATTATTTTTTCTGATATACTTCTGATAATCATCACTATATTGCATTGTACGTCTGCTTTCATCAAAATTATACATTGTACATTTTCAAAACTATGTACGTTTTCAAAAGCGGACCCATGTAAGACCTCCTAGTCATTACATACTGTACTTGTGAATAACATGTGAATTTCAGTAATTAAAGTACTCACTTAGAAGCACAAAGGGAAAAGAGAAACAGCTCGTTTTCAAATTCTGTTTTATTAACAAGCGTTTGTTTAATAGATACTCCGAAATCAGTCCTATTGAGTGTTTTTAAGTCTACCAAGTGTAATAAATTATCCATTGTTTTAAAGTCAATGGTTCTGCAAAGTAAAGGATCCTCGTAGTTTACAGGTTGTTTCAGAGTAATCTCTTAAAGGGCATTATTTACAGGAAATACTATTTTGCCAATAATTCCTATATTTATTTCTGAGAGACATCCCAGATGTCTGAACAATTTCATTTCTCTGAATCATTTTTTAAACTATTTTTCAAGATTGGTTACATGAAAGACCCAACTCTGTTTGAGGACAATTGGGACTTTGATTTATATGATACATTTAGAACAATTCCATTCTAGCTATAGAGATAATGCAATTGATGCAGAATAAGAGATTTCTTATAACAACAATTCGTTATGCTGCAAAAAAAGAGAGAGAAGTAGGCCACCAAATATCTTGGTTACAATGAATTTAAATCTTTTTTTTTTTTTGAAGGATAAAGTGGTCAGGAAAGTAGCAATTCATCCTTTGACCAACCTTAAAAATGAATAAACACCACACATAAAAAGGAACAATTTCTAGAAATACAAGATGCAGTTGGAGAAAGGAGATTCAGTCTGGAGTAGTGGTTGAGGCATCAGGCTAGAAATTGGAAGATTATCACTTCTAGTCCACCCTTATATACAAAGCCAGTTCATTGACTTAGAGCCAGTCACTTTTCTGAGCCCTCAACGACACGGCACACGCTGATCCACCAAGGCTGCCAGACATCTGAGGATGGAAGAACAACCATAGCACAAGAACTGCAAATGCTGCAATAATGGTGCCAGGGGTGGGTTTCAACCGGTTCGCGGCGGTCCCCGCGAACCGATTGGTCGGCGAACCCGGAAGTAAGTAACTTCCGGGAACGGCGAAGGGCCCACCCGCCCGCCCGCGCTCCTTACCGGTCTTTGAAGGCTTCTGCACTTCCACGCAGGCGCATGGCACATACAGCACCTGCGCGATTCTCCGCAAGCAGCTGGATGGCACATACAGCGCCTGCACAAGTCTCCACGAGCAGCTGGAGCATCGCGCAGGCACTAAGACGCATGCGTGAACTGCGCACGTGCACGAGGACGCCGCCGGCCCCGTTCCAACCGGTTCGGTTGGAACGGGATTAGCAACCCACCCCTGAATGGTGCCCATATATGTCTGCCTGACATTTGGCCCAGTGATGGGTTTTGGGAGGTACGGCCCAGTATGGGTGTACCAGTGGTAGCTGCGGGCAGTGGCCACCATACTGGGACAGTGGCTGGTTGCGCCCATCCGCCCGCCTGCGTTCCTTACCTCTTTTGTGTGAAACGGGCCAATTGCACAGCGTACGGCACCTCCGTGATCTCTGCCGAGCAGCTGGGGCATCGCAGGGCCGTGGCGTGTGCATACACACGTAGCACGTGGTGGATGCCTGGCCCCGTCGCAATGTACCACTTGCGACAGGATCCAGAACCCACCACTGATGTGGCAGAACATTTCGTGCCCATATAGGCCTTACCAGCCACCTGCGGACACATCGTGGGTGTCCCACAACCTGTTAGATGTCCAGAATGGTATAAGCTGTGCTGGTGAATGTATGGCATGTGTGACGGAAGCAGAACACAGAGACATCCCAGGTGGGGTTCTCGGCCTCACTGGCTCCTGTTTCACATTCCTGTACACCCCCAACGAACAGCTGACCATTGCGCATGCGCATGACGGAAAGTGTGGGTTCCGGATCAATGGTTTTCCAGGTTTCAACGCTCCTGTGTGCGTGATGGCCAGCTGACCTGTGTGTGTGTGTGCCGTACATTCGCCAGCATGTCCAGGGAGGAGGGTTTTGCGTGCCATTTCTGGCATGCAGGTCGGCATGCGGTGAGGTAAAAAATTAGCCATTGCTGGTATAAGGTCTCTTGCTAAAGCAGGGAATCGGACTGGAAGACCTCCAAGGCCTTCCAATTCTGTTATTCTGTAGTCTATAATCCCTCTGGCAATCCCTTGGATCTTAGTAAAGGAACAAGCAACTACCTCTGAGCAAGAGCGTCCTCCAACAGCTACACGTATTTGTGCACGAAGATAATGCAAGCTTCTCCATCCCCTCTTCATAGATTCTTGATGCTCTGTGTCAACTTTTCAGTTCTGCCCAGAAGGATTAAAAAAAAAATCTCTCTAACAAGCCAGGGATAATTCTACCTGGCTTACTTTGGGCCATCTTGGCAGTATTTATTGCAAGGTTCTTTTCGACATCTTTTCTTCTCTGGTGTTTCCTCCTTAACTTTCCCTTCCTTATCCTTCGGTTGCCTTCCACAACAAAAGCTTCACACCAGTATTTCATGTCTTCATCCAGCCTTAAGTGCCTTAGATCAATTGCTGTGTAAGAGGTATTTATTTGCTGCTAGCTCAGCCAAGGAGAAAGGGGGCAGGGAACAAATTGCAAAGGAATGGAACAATACAGGTTTCACCTTTCACCAAGCAACAATTTTCCCTCCCCCCCCCCCCCCAATTGTCTGGGTATTCTGGAGCTACCATTTCCTGCATACGTTTCGCCAAATCGTCGGCATTTTATTCTTCAGAATAATAGAAGAACAGAGTTGGAAGGGACCTTGGGAGTCTTCTAGTCCAACCCCCTGCTCAAACCCTATACCGTTCGCTTTCAGCAAATTTCAGCAACAGGTTCTCTGCCCGGTTTCTGGGTGGGCGTGGCTGTGGCCATGGTGGGTGTGGCCTAGTCGGCCTCTTGCACCATGGCAGGGGGCACATTTTTGCCTTCCCCAGGCTCCAAAAGTTTTCCTCGAGCCACTGGGAGGGTGAAAACTGCCTCCCCCAGGTTTTGGAGGCCCATTTCCGTATTTCCAGAACCTCCGGGTGGTCAATTTCCCTCCCCCTCTGAGCCTCCACACAGGACCTGCACTTACCATATTTTTCGGAGTATAAGAATCCCTGGAAATAAGATGCACCAAGGTTTTGTAGAGGCAAATTTTTAAAAAAAGGTTTTGCACTTTGACCTCCCAAAAATGGGCCGTTTTTTGCGAAAACAGGCCCAGTTTTATTTTTTTATTTTAAAAAAAGGCATAAATAACCTTTAGGAGGCTTGTAGAGTGCTCCTGGGGGGGTGCCCCCACCAAATGAGCAAAAAAATGCCCCATTTTCCACAAAAACCGGCCCATTTTTCATCAAAAAATGGCATGCATAGCCTTTAGGAGGCTTATAGAGTGCTCCTGGGGGCTGGGGGGGGGAAATTGAGCAAAAGAGCCCCCTTTTCACTCATTCCTTCCCTCCCCAGCCCCCAGGAGCACTCTGCTAGCTCTGCACGGCCATTTTGGTGAAAAGTTGATGGGGTGGGGCCAGCCAAGGGTGGGATTTGGAGGTTCTCTGAACTGGCCATAATATTAGTTACAGGTTGTCCCGAACCCAGCCGAACCTGTAGCACCCTTGACTGTTTCGGACAAATGGTTCTCCAAGCTCTTCCTAAAAATCAAAATTTAAGATTTATTATTAGAATCATTAGTATTGTACTTGAAGCCTTCTTCCTAATTAGCAAGCCATTTACAATAAAACACTTTTTTCTGGAAGGAGGAATGGTTTTCCTTTTTCCAGCCTGCCAACACGGCTGTTTCACAAACAGTATAACTTGATTTTCTCATTACAACATGCCAGGAAAGTTGTTTTTTTAAAAAAAATTCTCTCATGTTGCCTTCAACTCAGCTCACCAGCAGAACCTGTGAAGGCATTTCCATTAACATCTTCAATGTGCTTTAAATACTGCATTTTTCAGAGTATAAGACGTACCAAGATTTTGAAGAGGCAAATTAAAAAAAAATAATTTCACACTCTGCAGACCTCCCAAAATGGCCCGTTTTTGTAAAAATGGCCCTGTTTTTTGTCAAAAAAGGGGGGGGCATGAATAGCCTTTAGGAGGCTTATAGAGTGCTCCTGGGGGCTGGTGTGTGTGCCAAAATGAACAAAAAAAGGGCCCATTTTTCACTCATTTCCCCCCTCCCAGCCCCCAGGAGCACCCTGGAAGCCTCCTAAAGGCTATGCACAGTGATTTTTTGCAAAGGGGGCAGGATTTCAGAAGGCTGAATTCAGTGTATAAGATGCACCCACATTTTCACCCCTTTTTTGAGGGAAAAAGGTGTGTCTTATACTCCAAAAAATACGGTATGTATGTAAAGATAGTCCCCTTTGAGTCAAATTCAAATTCATGTTAGTTTCTTGACAATAATATAGAAAACAGAACAGAATAATAGCATTGGAAGGAACCGTGGAGGTTTTTTATTCCAAACCCCTGCTCAAGCAGAAGACCCTATTCCCAGGATGGTGAACCTATGGCACGCATGCCACAGGTGGCACACGGAGCCATTTGTCAGGGCACGCGAGGCGTTGCCCTGTCAGCTGGCCAGCATGCCTGCACACACTGGCCAGCTGAGTTCAGTCTTTTTTAAAGACATTTTTCGCCCTCCCCAGGCTCCAGAGGCTTTATAGGAGCCTGGGGAGGGTGAAAAGAGCCTCCCCCCCCCTCCAGAGGCACTCCGGAGACTTCAGGGACCTTCAGGGCTTCCCTGAAGCCTCTGAAGGGCTTAAACCAACCGTATGAGCAAACAGGAAGTGACTTCTGGTTTGCTCATAGGGGTTTTTTTTAAGTCCTCCGGAGGCTTCAGTGAAGCCTCCTGAAGGTCCCTGAAGCCTCCGGAGGGCTTAAACCAATCCTACAAGGAAACCGGAAGTGACTTCCGGTTTGCTCGGAGGGTCGTTTTTTGTCCTTCGGCAGCTTCAGTGAAGCCTCTGAAGGTCCCTGAAGCCTCCAGAGGGTCTCTGGGGTGGCAGGGGAGGCTCTTCTCGCCCTCCCCAGGCTCCTATAAAGCCTCTGGGGCCTGGGGAAGGTGAAAAAAACATGGACTACTGATGTGCACTGGGTGTGTGTGTCTCACGTTGCATTATGAGTGCTGCACACCTGCGCATGACCTCCCCTGCACTCTCCCCCTATGGCACGTGAACCAAAAAAGGTTCACCATCGCTGCCCTGTCCCTTTGATTAATTGTGCTGTCAGGAATTTTATCCTCATTTCTAGGTGTGTTTCTCTCCTGGATTAGTTTCCATCCATTGTCCTATCTTCAGATGCTTTGGATAATAGATTGACCCACACTTACAATACAATACAATAGCAAAGTTGGAAGGGACCTTGAAGGTCTTCTAGTCCAACCCCCTGCCTTGGCAGGAAAACCTATATCATTTCAGACAGGTGGCTATCCAACATCTTCTTAAAGACTTGCAGTGTTGGGGCATTCACAACATCTGGAGGCAAGTTGTTCCACTGATTAATTGTTCTAACTGTCAGGAAATTTCTCCTTAGTTCTAAGTTGCATTTCTCCTTGATTAGTTTCCACCCATTGCTTCTTGTCCTGCCCTCATGTGCCTTGGAGAATAGTTTGACTCCCTCTTCTTTGTGGCAATCCCTGAGATATTGGAAGACTGCTATCATGTCTCCCCTAGTCCTTCTTTTCATTAAACTAGACATACCAATTGCTGTGATCCTTCTTCATATGTGTTAGCTTCCAGTCATCCTTTTTTGGTTCTTGAATTGTAGAAGTCTGCTTGGTTCAGGCACATATATATTTTTTTAAAAAAAAGAAAGCTCAATTGCCATGCAAATTTGAGACAGTAGAAGAAAACAGCTAATGCAAAAATAGTGTTCGTTTTCTGATGTTTGTATAATTAAGATTTATTATGAGTATCATACTTGAAGCTATTAATTATTATTTTTGCCCTTTGTTGAATTATTTATAAGTAGTACTTTCATAAATTATAGATATAAACATGGATAAAATAGGAACTTCATATCCTAAATAAATGTTTATTGACCAGTACATAATGCAAAGACCCGTATTGTTCTTTGACGCTAGAAAATTACGGAATTAGTAATATGAATATCACTTGGCTTCGGTTATCTAATGATTAGCTGAGAATTTTGTATGACTGATTTGCCACATGAACAAGAGCATCCAAATTATTTAAACTAATAAGAATATTATTGCTCGACTCTATTATTTAAGCGTTTGTGGTTACTGTTTGTATGATTTATATATTCAATAGCAACTGTGTCTGCAGTTTTCCATGGCGTATTATTAGTCTCTTATGATGAAAATGTCTTTGCTTTTCTCCCATCTCAAGGGAACCTAATTTAAATATGAATACAACCCAAAAAAAGTATTAGAAACTGAAAGTAATAACACTCATTTGAAAGAAAAAGAGATTTGTAAAGCAGTGATACAACTTGCTTTTAAAAAATTAGGATAAGTATAATAAGAGTAACAAGACTCTGGTTACCATTCAGCTCATTGAGCTCCCCTAAGTGTCAGCGTTCCAATTATTATGCGGAATTAAATCAGAGCTCAAGACATAACTTTCATCAAAGTTCCAATTTAATAAGACGGACATGTTGGCACATCTGTGGAATCCCAAATCTAAAAGCTTCCTGGGATTCCACCCAGTTGAAAGTTCATGATCTAATCCTCACACCCATAAATCCATCACATGGTCCAATCATCTTCGGCCATGCTGGCATCTCCACCCAGCTGGTTCCGCTCAGGTGCAGAGGTGAGGAGACAAAAGATGACCTTGGCTTCTAGAAAGGAATGACAACAACACATTCCACCATTCTACTCCTTTCTATTCTCCCTCCCAATTACTACACTAATGAAACAGTAACACTAATGTTTTCCAGTCAGAAGCTTTTTAAAAAAAGTTTTTTCCCCTGCCAGTTCAGGCAAGGGGGAAAAAAAATTTTAAAAGAGAGAGGGGGGGGGGGAGAAGAAGGGAAACTCATTTTTTTGCCGTGAAATTAATAAAAGGAGAAAAAGAAATACTGTTGCTTTAAATCGGAACTGAGCACACATAGCTGTCGAATTCTGGGAGTTGAGATCCACAAGTCTTAAAGCTGCAAACTTTGGAGTCCTGCCTGCTTTATATTGAAGAGCTGCTCAGGTTTGCAAAGTGACATCCTGCAATTATTGGGGGGGGGGGGTGTTGCTTCCCACAGAGGGAGAGAGGGAGAAAGGAAAGAAGGAAGGAAGGAAGGAAGGAAGGAAGGAAGGAAAGGAAGAAGAAAGAAAGGAAGAAGAAGAAGAAAGAAAGAAGAAAGAAAGAAAGAAAGAAAGAAAGAAGAAAGAAAGAAAAAGAAAGACAAAACAGCACAGCAATTTAGGGCTAGAAGGCTACTCAGAGGTCATCTAGTCCAACCCCTGCTGCAGCAGGAAACCTTACATTGTCTGGATTATTTTGCCTCTAACAGAGAGGAAAATTGCCAGAAAGGAGAAGTTTACTAGACAAGACTGCCATGCAGAGGAAGGCAGAGATAGTCCTTGACTTATGACTAAAATTGAGCCCAAAAGTTTGATTGCTAAACAAGAGCATTGTTAAGTGAGCTTCACCACATTTACCCAATCCATGACATTTCCTGGTGAGTAATATCAAGTTGACCACACCCACCTAGTCACATGACTGCCAAGCCATGCCCACAAAATAGACCACGCCCACAGAATAGTAGTAAAGTGTTTTGAAACCCATCCCTGGTATGCGGGATGTCAAACTCGATTTCATTGAGAGCTGCATCAGGGTGTGTTGGCTTGGCGGGGGGGAATGGCCAGGGTGGGTGTGGCCAGCTGATGTCACTCATGTCAGGGGAGTGCCTGTGGTGGCCCGAGTGCTCTGCCAGCGAAACAGGTTTGCAAGGTCCATTTTTGGTTGGGACAGCCTCCTGCAGCCTTCTGCCAGTGAAAATGGAGTTCGGGGGGACTGCACACGTTCCTTGCAAGCTTCATTTTCAGACAAGATGGCCTCTGCAAAACGGAGCTTGGGGGCGCAACTCGTTACTGTTTACTATTACCCACCTGAGCTCCATTTCGCTGGCAGGGACACTACGTGACAATCCTTTGCTGTTTCCAGGACAGCCCCTTGGGCCAGATCTAAGCACCCCATGGGCCGGATCCACCCCTTGAGCCTTGAATTTGACGCCCCTGCTTTAGTGCATTTTAGCACATTGTAAGAATTTGCTCTTTGAGCTTTTTCCCTGGTGCCTTAAAGCCTTCTTGTATATCTTCTAACAAAGTTTTGTCTCTCTTTGTTCTCGTCACTGTGACTTCCCATCTATCCAGAAATAAAGTAAAGGTGTTTGATACCCAGGAAATCCCCGGAGGCTCTTGTTCCCTCTGCATGTGTGATACATCTCTTTGCATCATTGCCCTATCTGCCAAGGTCATGAAAATGTTGCTATCTGTCCTAAGTTATGCCACTTTGTGCCACCCAGGGAGAAGATGGGAAAGGGTTTTCAATTTCCTTCCTTTTAACCATTTTAAATTTTAATGCAACACATGGATTCCTCTTCCCCCAGCCATCCAGAATAGTAATACTATCGTAAATATAAATAAGCCAACTTCAGGGTGAAGTATCTTGAATCGTAAGGTTGGAAATCCTCAGACCATCTCAGACAAAGGGCTCTTACCCTCTGCTTGAACGAACAATAGCACTTAGACTCATATAAGTGCTTCACAGCCCCCTCTAAGCGTTTTAGGGCCATGGTGGCTCAGTGGCTAAGACGCTGAGCTTGTCGATCAGAAAGGTCAGCATTTCGGTGGTTTGAATCCCTAGTGCTGCGTAACAGAATGAGCTCCCATTACTTGTCCCAGCTTCTGCCAACCTAGCAGTTCGAAAGCATGTAAAAATGCAAGTAGAAAAATAGGAACCACCTTTGGTGGGAAGATAACAGTGTTCCATGCACCTTCGACATAGTCATGCCAGCCACATGACCATGGAGATGTATTCGGACAGAGCTGGCCCTTTGGCTTTGAAACGGAAATGAGCACCGCCCCCTAGAGTTGGGAACAACTAGCACAGATGGGCGAGGGGAACCTTTACCTAAGCGGTTTACAGAGTCTGCATATCACCCCTAACAATCTGGCTTCTCATTTTAACAACCTCAGAAGGAGGGAAGGCTGAGTCAAACTTGAGCCGTCAGCATCGAACTGCTGGCAGTGGGCAGTCAGGCTGCAATCCTGCATTCTAACCACTGCGAAACCATGTATCTTGGACAAACCTCCAATGATATCTAGGAGCCTGACAATTTCATATAATAGCTGTCACAGGCAGACAATTCCTCCTCATTTGAGGTTTGGATCTCTCTGTGAAAACTATACCCATTGGCTTGTGTCCTCAGGAGCTATGGAAAACCATCTACCTTCCTTCCTGTCCAAGTATTGGAAATCTTCCATCAAATCTCTTTTTAGCCACTCTTCTTTAGACCTAAATGTCTAACTCTTTTAATGTTCTTCATAGGATTTAACCACGAAGTTCCTCACCACCTTTGTTGCTTTATGTTGCTCTTCAGTTCCTCAGTGTCTCCCCCACGCAGGAGCTATGGTAGCACAATGTTACAATACAGTATTGCAGGCTGACTCTTCCCACTGCCAGGAGTTCGATTCCGACCAGCTCAAGATTGATCAACCTTTCATCTTTCTGAGGTCAGTAAAATTGGGAGCCAGATTATTGGAGGCTATATAATGACTGTAAATAGTTTCTATCCTTGGGCTATCAGCCTCTTAAACACAACACATCACTCAATGCGGGAACATATACAGCCAAGGTGGCGCAGTGGTTAAATGCAGCACTGCAGGCTACTGCTAGATCAGCAGTTCAGCGGTTCAAATCTCACCGGCTCAGGGTTGACTCAGCCTTCCATCCTTCCGAGGTGGGTAAAATGAGGACCCAGATTGTTGGGGGCAATATGCTGACTCTCTGTAAACCGCTTAGAGAGGCCTGAAAGGCCTACGAAGCGGTATATAAGTCTACTGCTATTGCTATTGCTATTTTTCTTTCTTTTTCTTTTTTCTTAATTACTTGAGTAGGGATTATTCTTTATACAATTTATATTGTTTGCATTTTTTTTTTGTCTTGGATTGCACCAGGGAGGCTAAAACCAATTTCGTTGTATACATGCTGTACAATGGCAATAAAGGCTATACTACTAAACTGCTTAGAGAGGTAAAGCATAATGAAGCGGTATATAAGTCTAAGTGGTAGTGCTATTGCTAGTTTGTATTTGGGGGTAACCAGAACTGGACACATTATTCAGAGGCGGGGTCCAGTGTGGGATTCAGCCAGTTCGCACCTATCCGGGAGAACTGGTTGTTAACTTTCTAAGCAGCTCGGAGAACCAGTTGTTGGAAGAAATTTTGTTTTGTTTTTTTTCCACTTTACAAGGCTAATCCTGTAAGGAAGGCAGGAAGGAAACATTCTAGTGTTGTTTCTAGACTAATTTTATTGCCTTGCTTACAGAAACTGCCTCTCCGGTTAACCCTTATTACATTCTAACAGTTAAGACGAAGTGCCCATTGACATGAGTGACGTTGAGTTGGCCATGCCCACCCAGTCACATGACCACCAAGCCCCGCCTACACATCTGGTCATTAGGGCAGAGAACCACTTATTAAATTATTTGAATCCCACCACTGGCGGGGTCTGACCATTGGAGCCTAGATTGTCACTGTCACTTTCTGTCTTTTCAAATGCTATATTCCTTGTCGATGGCAGTCTAGGATTGCATTAACTATTTTCACAGCTTCTGCACACTGCTGGCTCCTGCTTAATCATTGGTCTATAAATTCTTGTGATTGGCCTGCTTTGACAGAAGTATAATGCTAATATCCCAGGAGTAGTAGTTCGTACTGTCTGCTACACTGGTCCAGACTACACCTGAATATTAATCCACTTTTATTGGGGGCAATTGGGAAATCACTGACACTCTCTAGCTGACATGTGGACAATTCTGAAAGGAAAAGGAAGTTCTTCAGTTGAATGTTGTTATGAGCATTTACATCAAATCTATGGCTTTCTATCTGCAAAAAATATGTTCTTCTTCTCTTCTTCTTCTCCTCCTCCTCCTCCTCCTCCTCCTCCTCCTCCTCCTCCTCCTTCTTCTTCCTTATTTCTTTTATTTCTTTGTTTATTTTGTCACTCATGTACAAGATAATAGGAATAAGAATAAACATGAATAAGAACACAGGAAATGGGTACAAATAAATGGGGACAGTAGGACAGGAATATTAGCAGTGATGGTTTCTAATTTTTCCTACTGGTTTGCTCCTGTGTGCACACACGTGTGTGCATAACACTTTTGTGCATGTGCAGAAGTGTCCGGGTGGATGGGCGGAGCCTCCCACTGCCGCTACTACAAGTGCATCAGAACTGTGCGAAACCGGGAGTAATCCATCTCTGGATATTAGGCACACTGGTGCACTTATGCACGGCTCTCCTTCTCCTTCTCTTCTCCTTTTCCTTCTCCTTCTCCTTCTCCTTCTCCTCCTCCTCCTCCTCCTCCTCCTCCTCCTCCTCCTCCTCCTCCTCCTATGATGAATTATTTTCCCTCTAGGCAAGAATTTCCTGAGCCCCTTGTAGCCCATGTAGACTGGTCTACAGAGTATGATTTCCAGTCACATGTATACTAATAGCTAATGGAGTAAATCACTGTTTTGACAGAAAGTGGCTGCATCTTTCCTTGAAAACAGATCTGGCTGGTCATTCCTCTTGCTATTATTTTCTCCCTGCAAGCCAAATGTTCAATTTCCCACTACTGTGTCTCCCAGCATGTGGAAAATCTAGAATGTATTCCTTCCTCTGGATCTGTTCTAAAACTGGATTCTACCAGTTTTAAAGGAGAAATTGGTAGCTCAGGGTTGAAATGAGGGGTCCTTGGTATTCTCTGAGCATGCTTGTTTCTTGCAGATGTTTCATTACGTTAACTAGGTAACATAATCAGTGCTAGTGATGATGTACCCTAGCACTGATGGTGTTACCTAGTTAGGGTAATGGAACATCTGAAAAAAAAAAAAAAACAAGCCAATTCAGAGAGTGTCAGCATTCCAAGTAATGCACCCCATTAAAAGCAGAACTCCGAGGCAAGTAAATCCCTCAAAGAACAATTTATTGGATACATCCTATTGGCACAACTGGTGAAAACCAACTCTGAAAGTTCCCATGGTTTTCACCTAATTAAAAATTGAATGTTCCCGCTTCCCTTCAGAGCACATTGTCCAATAGAGGTGCTGGCAGGTTGCCTGGTTTACTCCGCTCCTTCTCTTCTCAGCCACCTGTTGGAATGACCTTGGTTCCCACAAGAAAACTTTTTATTCTGACTGAAAAGCTGAGATATCTAAATTTCCCCACTCCTCCCCCCCCCTGCTTTGTGGGCAACCATGAAGTATCAAAGATGACCTCAGCCAGGTTTGCTTCAGGGTTAGAATAGAATAGAATAACACATTATTCTTTCTATTATTCTAGTTGGAAAGGACCTTGGAGGTCTTCTAGTCCAACCCCCTGCCTAGGCAGGAAACCCTATACCATTTCAGACAAATGGCTATCCAACATGTTCTGAAAAAACGTCCAGTGTTGGAGCATTCACAATTTCTGGAGGCAAGTTGTTCCACTGACAGTTCCACTAACAGTGAGCATCATGGATCCCACACTGGGCTCAACTTTCTATTATTGTTCTTTTGTCTTTCACTACATAAGATCTCCAAAGTCCCTTCCAACTTTGTTATTCTGTATTGTTTTCTGGTACTCTGTATTTCTGAAAGTCTACATTTCAGAATGATCACCTATCATCTAACTTTTGAGACTTCTGTGGTTGGATTTAGTATATGGTCTATTTCTAATAATACCTGGTGGGTGTCATTAATGATCTCCCGGTGTTAAAAATAGTGATCATTTTTAATGGACTGACTTCTGTTTGCATATGTGGGAGTTGACATCCAAGCTTCAGTTTAGAGCTGGATTTAATTGCATGGTCGTCATTTTTTACAGTATATCCTTAACACCTTTAGACACCTTCCAGCTGCCTTATAATTTTAAAACATTCTGTGTTTTGAGCAAGTCAGAGAAAGTATGCACAGAATAGAGTTATTTAAATCATGAGCTGGGAAAAAATATGTTGCATTTCCATTCAATCACCAACCAGACTGAAAACAATATCCAAAGCGGTCAAAATCCTGTCCTAAGGCCTAGAGGTTGTTGGGGTCTGGATAGGGACAGGTTCAAGCTCAGTGTTGATTGCACTGAGCAACTGTGGGGTTTTTGGACCACTCAGGTCCAGAGATGTTCTACTTCTGGTCCTCAGTCAGGTTACATTAAGTTGGAGCAGTGGTAGTAATCTGCCCTGGGTGCAGACAACAGGGGACAGCAATTTGGGGATTTTATTTAGCATATGGCAATGTTACATTAGCAAGGAGACTACAATGCTAATATAGAGTAGTAGTTTGGCTCTCCAAGACTGCTAGACCTGTTTGGTTCATGCGCACACACACTTTCCAAGGGGTTCTACACTGCGGTGGGATTCCAAATCTTTTCCTACTGGTTCTATGAGAGCGTGCTTTGGGCCCACACTCGCACTTTGCACACACACCTAACATGACTTTGCGCATGCACACATCACTCAAAGACCACCCTCAGTGTCAGGATTGGTGAGCTGAGCTGTGTTTTTAGCTCAGCTGAGGTACGGTAATCCGCTCTGCTGCGTGAATCAGCTGAGCTAAAAAAATAAGGGAATATAGGACAGGGAGTGATGGGGGTGGAAGGGCGGGGCCAGCCAGAGGTGGTATTTGCCAGTTCTCTGAACTACTCAAAATTTCCGCTACCAGTTTGCTCAAACCGGTCCAAACTGGCTGAATACCACCTCTGGTGCCACAGAGGAGAAAGTTAGCTCCACACCAGAAAGAAAGATGAGCAGCATTCTGCAACAGCATACGGGCCCTCTCCTTCCAATGAAGCCACCTCACAAATGGGGGTCACAACCAGGAAGGTCCAGCGCCAGCATGAAGCACTGACTCATCTCCCTACCAAAGTGGTTCCTATTTATCTACTCACATATAATAAGCTTTTGAACTGCCAGATGAGCAGAAGCAGAGGTGAGTGAGAGGAGCTTGTCATGCCACCAATGCTAGGACTCAAACCTCTGGAGCAAAGGCAATCTTCCAAAGTCATTAAGCCACTGGAGCCACCATGCCTCTAAAACTTGGGGAGGATATGAAGGCAATGCAGCAGGTGGATGGTGAAAATGGAGCCAAGTCTCTGCTGCCATTGCACCAGTCAGTTATGGGCAGAGTAGCACAGTAGCAATGGAGGGGGAAACTGCTCCCAAGTACTGGTACGCTTCAAGGGCTACTTGTCACCCCAAAGCCCTTCATGGTATGGATCTGGTACTTTGAGAGACCGCCTACTGCCAATCACCTCCACTCGACCAATTAGATCCCATAGATTAGGCCTCCTCCGAGTTCCATCTGCCGGTCAATGTCGACTGGCAACCACGCGGAGGAGGGCCTTCTCGGTGGCAGCTCTGACCCTATGGAACGATCTCCCCGTGGAGATTGTACCCTCACCACCCTCCAGACTTTCCGCACAGCCCTTAAAATCTGGCTATCCCATCAGGCCTGGGGTTAAAGACTGTAACCCACCCAAATAGTATGAAGGTTAGTGCTTTAATGATGTACTGTCTTATGTGTTAAATGTTGGTTTCCCCCCCCCCTTTCGAGTTGTAAGCCGCCCTGAGTCCCCCAGGGGAAAAGGGCGGCATATAAAGAAACTACTCAAACTCAAACTCAAGTGTCCAATCCATTACATATGCTTCCACCCGTTGGATTGGGAAGAGGTGGGGGGGGGGGTCCTTCTTGGACTCAGAGCTCCTGCTTGAGGAGCAGAGGGCAGAAAAACTATTTCCTCTATTTTAATCTCTTCAACTGCAATCTCAAAAAAATGTGTTTCTGGAAGAGTCCCTTTGTCTTCAAATCAGGGGACCTTGGGTGCCTGTGAACAAAGGTTGTCTTTGTAAGCAGACAGCATCACTAGCGAGTCAAGTTGCGTGAAGCTTCATCTCCTCTCCTCTTTCGCTTCTTCTGCAGAATCAAGTGCTTTTCCACCCTTCATAGATTAAAAAAGGAAGGAGGGGGAGATGGATAGAATTGCAGTGAGGCTTTCTCCTTGCTGAAGTTAAACTTTTTCAGCTGACGTGTCACCCTGGAAGAAGCGGGTGCGGATCTGATTAAACGAGAGAGCAAGACACCGTACAGTACATTACATCTTGGCCAACTTTTCAGAACTTGATGAACAAGGGAACGAAGCACACATTCTTTTCCAGGTTTGAGAACTTTCGCTTCAGTGCTGCTCCAGCACCATCGGCATTAGACAACATTAGGTCCTAATAATGCATTCAGTACTTACCTTATTTTTCGGAGCACAAGATGCACATTCCTCCCCACCAAAAAAAGAGGGTGAAAATCTGGGTACAATTTATACACTGAATATAGCATTTTTGGCCTCCCGACCCCCCCCTTTCACAAAAATGGACATGCAGATGCTTTGGGAAGCCTGAAAAGTAGTCCTGGGGCCTGGGAAGAGCAAAAATGAGTGAAAAAATGGACCATTTCTGCTCGTTTCCACCCCTAGGAGCACCCTACAAGCCTCCTAAATGCTATGAATGCCCCTTTTTTTTTGACAAAAAGAGCCTATTTTGTGAAAAATGGGCCATTTTTTGCTCATTTTTGCCCCCCCCCCCCCGGCCGAGCCCCCAGGAACACTTTGCAGGCTTTTCAAATGCTCTGCATGCCCCATTTTTCACAAAAAAAATAAGGCATGCAGAAGGTTGGGAGGTCTGCAGAATGCAAGACCTTTTTTTAAAAAAAATGTACCTCTTCAAATCTTGGTGCGCCTTATACTCCAAAAAATACGGTAGATTACAACCATAGGTACAAACCAGAGCAGCATTCAGTTCAAGGCAATTTTGACACCTGGAAAGTGTCCAGAATAAATGGACCAAACCAAGATAAGCCAATTTGATTTGCACCCAGCCCAAAAACAGGTGCAGGGAACAGAAGTGGTCTGTCTCTCATTGACCAGCCATTGCAACCAGGGGGGTAACTCCTAAATAGGGACCTATTGATCATGTCATCAATGTTTCTTGGTGGATGAAATATAGGTAGTTCTCAACGTATGACCATAATTGATCCCAATTGCTAAGTTCTGTTGCTTCTGTTGCTAAGTGAGACAGTTATCAACCTGAAGGAATTTTGCCCAATTTTACAACCTTCTTGCCACAGTTGTTAGATAGACCAGTGCAATTGTTAAGTATATGATATGGTTGTGAAGTGAAATTGGATTCCCCATTGACTTGGCTTGTCAGTAAGTCACAAAAGGGGATCACATGACCCTGGAATATTGCAACCGCCATAAATGTGAGTCAGTTGCCAGCAGTAGTGGGTTACGACCAGTACGCCCCAGTACCATTGCTTGCCGGGAGCACCTGGTACCGTTTCAGTATGGTGCTCTGGAGGGCCCACCTACCCGCACTCCTTACTGGTATTTGGGCTCTACAGGCCTTCCGTGCACACACATGGAGCGTATGGTGCCTGTGCAATGCTCCACCGAGCAGCTGGAGTGTTACGGAGCGTGCAGGCAGTTAGTACGAATGCACACACTGCACACGTGTGCACCGTGACCCGACAAATATGCACACGACAATAGTGCGCCGATGAAATCACGGTGACAAAAACCGCAATGTCATAAACGTGCCCACAACAAAGCGCCGACAAAAAATCGCGCACACAAAAGCCTTAGTTAAGGTAAGGGTTTACGTTCAGGGTTAGGTTTAGGGATTTCAGTTAAGGTAAGGGTTAGGTTTAGGGTTAGGTTTAGGGTTAGGTTTAGAGTTAGGTTTAGGGGTTAGGTTTAGGGTTAGGTTTAGGGATTTCAGTTAAGGTAAGGGTTAGGTTAGGGTTAGGGTTAGGTTAGGTTTAGAGGTTAGGTTTAGGGCTAGGTTTAGGGGTTAGGGTTAGGGTTAGGTTTAGGGATTTCAGTTAAGGTAAGGGTTAGGTTTAGGGTTAGGTTTAGGGTTAGGTTTAGGGTAGGGTTAGGGTTAGGGTTAGGTTAGGTTTAGGGTTAGGTTTGGAAACTCACGGTTTGTTGAAGGCGCCCTTTTTGTCGGCGCCCTGTTGTCGGCACGCTTCTGCACTCATTCGTCGGCGCGATTTAGAACTTGTGGTTTTCTCGCCATAGTTTTGTCGGTCGCGCTTTTGTCAAGCGCACATTGTTGGTGAACCCTTGTGCACATGTGCTGTGCACGTTCATGCGGTGGACACCAGGCCCTGTTGCAATGTACCGGTTGCAACAGGATCCGGAACCCATCACTGGTACCAGGCATCTGAATTTTGATCGCTTGACCCTGGGGATGCACAATAGTCCTGAAGTCCTGAAAAGAGGTCATAAATCCTTTTTCAGTGCCATTGTAACCAGAGGTGTGTTTTTACTGGTTCGGACCAGTTCGGGCAAAGCAGTAGCTGTGACAATCAGCTGGAGCAGCCCACTGTCCCTGTTCTATCCTGTCCTTGATTTCCTGCTTTCTAGCTCATCTCAATCATGCGGGACAAATGATTTCCTCCCCCCCTCCCGCTTGCTGACTTGGAAGGTTAGCAGCTGAGCTTGTAAATGGTCTATATTCAGCTCTGTGCATGTGCACAAAACTCACATGCACGCAAAGCATGAGCTTACCAAACTGGTTGTTAAAACCGGCAGCATCCCACCACTGATTATAACATTGAACAGTCACTGAACAAATTGTTGTAAACCGACGACACCTGAAAAAGTCTCCAAATTTTACTTTGATTCCTGATAACTTTAGAAATGCTCTCTTGTCATTTTCTTGGCACCAATAATGAAATGGTTTCTCCCTGTCTTTTTCCGATATGGTGTTGATAAATATTATTTAGTTTGCCTTGTATTTTGCTTGCTGGGATATCCTAAAGCCCTCCCTACCCAGTATTAAACAGGACCAAACTGGCTTGGTTTTTGGAGATCAGCAGGGGTTGGGCAGATGTTGTCCTCTAGCAACTTAGAAACCTCCTTAAACCTTAAAAAAAACTGGGTGGTATGTCTAATTTAAGAGACACGGTGGCTCAGTGGCTAAGACACTGAGCTTGTCGATCAGAATGGTTGGCAGCTCAGCAGTTTGAATCCCTAATGCCAAGTAATGGAGTGAGCTCCCGTTACTTGTCCAGCTTCTGCCAACCTAACAGTTTGAAAGCATGTAAAAATGCAAGTAGAAAACTAGGAACCACCTTTGGTGGGAAGGTAAAAGGGTTTCCGTGCACCTTTGGCATTTAGTCATGCTGGCCATATGACGGTGGAGATGTCTTCAGACAGCGCTGGCTCTTCAGCTTTGAAATAGAGAGGAGCACCTCCCCCTAGAGTCAGGAACGACTAGCTCATATGTGCGAGGGGAACCTTCATCTTTACTCCTTTATGGTTGCAGGAACTGGGTATGTCTAGTTTAATGAAAAGAAGGACTAGGGGAGACATGATAGCAGTGTTCCAATATTTCAGGGGGTTTTGCCACAAAGAAGAGGGAGTCAAACTATTCTCCAAGGCACCTGAGGGCAGGACAAAAAGCAATGGGTGGAAACTAATCAAGGAGAGAAGCAATTTAGAACTGAGGGAGAAATTTCCAGAAAGTTAGAACAATTAATCAGTGGACGAACTTGCCTCCAGAAGTTGTGAATGCCCCAACACTGAAAGTCTTTAAGAAGATGTTGGATAGCCATTTGTCTGAAGTGGTGTAGGGTTTCCTGCCTGAGCAGAGGGGTGGACTAGAGGCCTCCGAGGTCCCTTCCAACTCTTCTGTTATCTGTTAGCAAAGCTTGAGCAGATTAAGTACAGGGAAATCGGTGTAGGGATTTAGGATCTCTGTTTCTTTAAATTCTGTCTTTGTTTCTTAAAAGAATATAGATTTTTGCTTTGGGACAAAGTAGAGGACCTTTTCAGGCAGAGCTGCCCCTCCTCTGGGGATTTAAACCTACTCATTTTCCAACTGATACATGCAATTGTTTTGTGCTAAAGGAGCCATTAGAGACTTGGGGAGGAATAAAAGGGTTGCTGTTTTTAAATGGATAATGTCTATAAAAACGGCAGACACCAGCCAGGCTTCAGACAAATAGCTCTGCAGCTTTTGCAAAAGTCTGCTTGCAAGAAAATGTGGCTCTATCCATGGACGGAAATGGCCTTTACTGAGAAAAGGGTAGACAGGGAGGGTGAAGATTCGTTCTCTGAGCTTGGGGGTTCATATCCCAACATTTCATTACCAGGCTAGGTAACATCTTCAGCAGAGTTTAGGGGATGTCAGTGTTATATCTATAACAAAACAAAACGAAAACCGAGAAAAAAACCATTGCTGCCAACCTGCTTTCCATCTGTACACTGCACAAGTCAATAAGAGGGCTATGAAAATATTTACAGACCCCTCACATCCTGGACATCAATTGTTTCAACTCCGACCCTCAAAACGATGCTAAAGAGCACTGCACAACAAGACAACTAGACACAAGAACAGTTTGTTGCCCAAATGCCACCACTCTGCTAAACAAATATTCCCCATAACACTAATTATTCACTAAGTCTGCATTACTATTACTATTAGTCTTCTCATTGTTCCTATCACCCATCTCCTCCCACTTACGATTGTATGACTATAAACTTTGTTGCTTGCATCCCTACAATTATATTGATTGTTTCCTAGTATGATTTGATAGCTTACTTGTACTCTATGCCTATCATTAAGGGTTGCACTCTATGATTCATGATGAATGTCTCTTTTCTTAATGTATACTGAGAACATATGCACCAGACAAATTCCTTGTGTGTCCAATCACACTTGGCCATTAAATAATTCTATTCAATTCTATTCTATTCCCATGCCCATTCCCATTCCCATTCCCATTCCATTCCATTCCATTCCATTCTATCATTCTATTCTATTCCATTCCATTCTATTCTATCCCTCTGCATAAACAGAGGGATAGAATCAAGATCATGTGAAGTGTTAATACCACTTTATAATGCCTTGGTAAGGCCACACTTGGAACACTGCATTCAGTTTTGGTCGCCATGATGTAGAAAAGATGTGGAGACTCTAGAAAGAGAGCAGAGAAGAGCAACAAAGATGATTAGGGGACTGGATGCTAAAACATATGAAAATGGTTGCCGGAACTGGGTATGTCTAGTTTAATGAAAAGAAAGACTAGGGGAGACATGATAGCAGTGTTCCAATATCTCAGGGGTTTTGCCACAAAGAAGAGGGAGTCAAACTATTCTCCAAGGCACCTGAGGGCAGAACAAGAAGCAATGGGTGGAAACTAATCAAGGAGAGAAGCAACTTAGAAATGAAGAGAAATTTCCTGACAGTTAGAACAATTAATCAGTGGAACAACTTGCCTCCAGAAGTTATGAATGCCCCAACACTGGAAATCTTTAAGAAGATGTTGGATAGCCATTTGTCTGAAATGGTATAGGGTTTTCTGCTTAGGCAGGGGGTTGGACTAGAAGACCTCCAAGGTCCCTTCCAACTCTGCTATTGTATTGTATTGTATTGTATTGTATTGTATTGTATTGTATTGTATTATTGTATTATTCTATTCTATTCTATTCTATTCTATTCTATTCTATTCTATTCTAAGGGATTCAATGTCAAGTGGGTGTGTCAAGTAAGTGTCTTGTAATGGATCTTGTGATGGGTAGGTTTAACAGATTTAACAGATTAAGAGTTGGAAGGTACTTTGTAGATCATCTAGTCCAACCTCCCACCCTATCCAAGCAGGAGACCATACACCATTTCTGACAAATGCCTGTCCAATCTCTTCTTGAAAGCCTCCACTGATGAAGCTCCCACAACTTCCAAAGGCAACTTCTGTTCCGTTGGTTGATTGCTTACCATGTCTAACCTCTCTCTTTAATATCTTTCAGTGAAGATATTAAAACTTTAAAGCAAGAAAACGGACCCCCCCCACATGCCCCTTTTACCTCATTTTATAAGAAAAAATGACCTAGTACCATAGAGTCCAGGAAATACGTGGCTAGAGAGGTCGCAAGTGTTACTTCCTGGATTTTCCGGAGGGGAGGGGCACAGAGGTTGGAGGTCGGCTCGTGTGAAAAAAATGGTGGCAAAGTTTCTTTGAAAAATATTTCCCTGACTAATTTCACCATTTCAATTTGCTCAGTTCTTTGTATTAACATCTACATCATTCTTGGTGACTTGGAGTGCAAGCCTGCTGGTAAGTGAGCTGGGTTTTTTTTCTTTTATTTTTTTAATGTATTTTAAAATAATATTTTATTTATTGTGCATAGGATTTTTTTAAAATTCTGTGTGGATTCTTTTTTTAAATAGCCTAAGACAATTTAAAAAAAGAATCCACACAGAATAAATTGAAGTGAAACCATGTTTAAAAATTCTATGCACAATACTTTGAAATATATTGTGCATAGAAAGAATAGTTTGAAATGTTTTACTTCAATTTATTCTATGTGGATTCTTTTTTTAAATTGTCTTAGGCTATTTAAAAAATTGTCTTAGGCTATTACAAAATACCAGCTGCAGTTATTCACTTAAGAACTGTGGCAAGAAGGTGGTATAATGGGCTTAGTGACCAAGTTACAATGGCATTGAAAAAAGTGACTGATGACCATTTTTCACACTTAGCGACCATTTTCACACTTAGCGACTGTTGCAGCATCCTCATGGTCACGTGATCAAAATTTTGATGTTTGGCAGCAGATTCGTATTATGATGGTTTCAGTGTCCTGGGGTCATATAATCACCTTTTGACAAAGTCAAATGGGGAAACAAGATTCACTTATGTTACTAACTTATCAGCTGCAGTTATTCACTTAAGAACTGTGGCAAGAAAGATGGTATAATGGGCTTAGTGACCAAAGTTACAAAGGCATTGAAAAAAATGACTGATGACCATTTTTCACACTTAGCGACAATTTTCATACTTAGCGACCATTGCAGCATCCTCATGGTCATGCGATCAAAATTTTGATGTTTGGCAACAGTTTACAATTTATATTTGTAAATTGTAGTTATGTTGAAATAAAAAAATATTACAATACTATTTTTGCGTTATATGAAAATTTTGTTGCTCCGTATAAAATTTTACATCAAGCCCCCCCCCCCCCCCCCCGGTCAAAGGTGTCCCTCTTTACCAATCTGAAAAATCTAGTCACCTTAAGTATAAGACACGCTGGAGTATAAGACACGTCAAGATTTTGAAGAGACAAATTAAAAAAAAAGTTTTTGCACTCTGCCGACCTCCCAAAAAATGGCCCATGCACACACAATGGAGCGCACGGCTCCTGTGCGATGCTCCACCGAAGCAGCTGGAGTGTTGCAGAGCATCGCAGGCAGTAAGTACGAATGCACACACTGCACACATGTGCACATGTGCTGTTCATGTTTCATGTGGTGGAAGCCGGGCCCATTTCATGAACACAGGGCTATTTTATGTCAAAAAAGGGCATGTGTAGCCTTTAGGAGGCTTATAGAGTGCTCGTGGGGGCTGGGGGGCAAAAATGAGCAAAACATGGCCCATTTTTGGCTCATTTCTGCCCTCCCCAGCCCCAGGAGCACTCTGGAAGCCTCCTAAAGGCTATGCATGGTCATTTTTGCAAAGGGGAGAGGGGTTTCAGGAGGCCAAAACATGATGTATTCAGTGTATAAGATGAACCCAGATTTTCACCCTCTAAGGTGCGTCGTTATACTCTAAAAAATACGGTACTTGTTGTGTCCCTATAATACCAATCAAAGTCATCTCTCTAATTAGCCAACTTTGAGGTTTAGCCCAAGTTCGCTGCACATCCCTAATCTCGGCCACAGCAAAAGAAGACAGTGACTGGTGAGTAAAGAAATAAAATTATGGTTTCTGCAAAATACTTTTCCTATTTCTCTTTTGCAAGTGAACAAAGCCTTGGAGTGGGTGGTGGATGAAAACATTTATTTTACAAAGCACTAGATTTGAAGTTCTATCTCCACTGTTTTTCCCTTCTGAATGAAAAGAGTTGCTCGACTAGTGAATGAGTGGGAACATTTAAAAAAAAAACATTCTGGTGGCAGTTTGTTATCCTTACCTTCCTTTTACTATATGGTGATTAAAAGGGTTCCACCCCCCCCTTCTTCTTTTGCTATATTTTAAAAACCTTGGTAGCTTGGCCAATTAGCCTTCCTATCTACCATCTTTTTTACTTGCAGCCACATTGTCCTTCTGTATTAGATTGCCATGGAAACTATCGAGCCATCAGGGATCATAAAAGGGGGATGATGTCACGGTGCTATGTATAAAATCAGATTTGACTAGTTGTGATATCTTTTCAAACAAATAAATTGGAATAGGGATGTATCTTTTCTTCTCTTCCAATGACAGTTTTGTTTTGTTTCGTTTCATTGTAATTATCAACAAATGCTATTTCAGAGGATATTTCATAACTTTTCTTTTCCTTTTTCATTACACCATTCTGTTCTTACAGCCAGGACTTTATTGAGTGTCCTGGCTCTTGTGAAGTTGAAGCAGAATCTATAGGAAGTTGAACTCTCTGCAATCTTTTGCAAACTACAGTTCTGAACTCCACCCATCTTCCATGTTAGCATGTGATTCAACAACAACACTCTTTTCCTGGACTGGAAAGGACTCATATCCTGTTTGGATTACTGCAATGAGTCTACATGGGGTTGCCCTTGAAGATCCTCAGAAATTTCAACTGGTCCAGAATACAGCAATGGGTACCCTAGGTTTGCCTAAGTAACACCTCTGTTGCACAAGCTACATTGCTTCCAGTTTTTTTCCCAGGTGCAATTCAAAATGCTGATCATCACTTTCAAGCCAATATGATCCAGCACCAGGTTATCTGATGAGACCTGCCTTTCTCTAAGGACCTTTATTTCTATAGTCACCCAGAGTCACTTGGTTGAGTTGAGTAGCTACAGAAAGTGAATGGATGGAGGATGAATCTGGCCATTGTACCAGCCAGACAGAATGTGGAACTTCTTAGTAAAGATACCGTGTTTCCATGAAAATAAGACAGGGTCTTATTTTCTTTTGATCCCCAAAATAAGCACTTGGCCTTATTTTGGGGGAGGTCTTATTATTTTTGAGGTGCAGGAGGCGGTGAGCATTGACACCTCACGGCTGCTGCTGTGTTGCAATATTTTTGGGGAGGGCTTATTTTCAGGGGAGGGCTTATTTTAGCTCATGCACTCAAAAGCCCGATTGGGCTTATTATCCAGGGAGGTCTTACTTTTGGGGAACAGGGTAGATAAAGGAGTTCCTGTGCATTTTGCTCTGCTAATTGTAGCCAATTTTAGGAGGAAGTGCTGATATTATTCTTTAAGCCATTGTATCTGCACTGTGTGAACACATTTCCGTGGTCATGTGGCCAGTATGACATCATGCCACAATGCAAAACATACTGGTAAAACATAGAATGCTGTAACCTTCCCACCAAAGTGGTACCTATTCAGGAGTGAAATTCAGCAGGTTCTGGAAAACCAGTAGCAGAAATTTTTGGTTCACCGACAAAAGGGCGAACGACAAAACCGCACCTGACTAAACCGAGGTGACAAAACCGCGTGTTCTAAAGCACTGACGAATGAGTGCTGAATCGCACCGACAACAGCGCGGCGACAGAAGCACGCTGTAAAACTAAACCTAAACCTAACCCTAAACCTAAACCTAACCCTAAACGTAACACTAAACTTAACCCTAAACCTAACCCTAAATCTAACCCTAAACCTAACCCTAAACCTAACCCTAAACCTAACCCTAAACCTAACCCTAACCCTAACCCTAAACCTAACCCTAAACCTAACCCTAAACCTAACCCCAACCTAACCCTAAACCTAACCCTAACCCTAACCCTAACCCTAACCCTAACCCTAACCCTAACCCTAACCCTTACCTTAACTTAAATCGCCCCTCTGTCGACTGAAATCGCCCTTCTGTCTCCACGCTGTGGTCGCCGCGTTGTTGTCACTTGTAGAACCGGCAAATACCACCTCTAGCTGACCCCAGAGTGGGGTGGGAATGGAGATTTTGCACTATCCTTCCTACCATGCCCACCAAGCCACACCACAAAATCCAGTAGTAAAAAAAATGAATTTCACCACTATTTATCTACTCACATTTGCATGCTTTTGAACTGCTAGGTTGGCAGAGGCTGTGCCAAGTGACAGGATCTCACCCCATCACACAGTGGTAGGACTTGAACTGCCAGAGTGTGAACCTTCTCCAGCGTCTTTTAAGCCACTGGCCACCACGCCTCACGGACATTCCGAGTCCCCTCTCCTAAATATTGCCATTTGATGAGAGTTAGGAAGCAGTGCCTTTCTGTGGTAGCCCTTGCTCTATATACTGTCTGCCTCCTGAAGTTTGACAGGACTCCATCCTCTTATTTTTTGTAAACATTGAAAACCTAGATTTCCTCCAAGCACTGGATAAGACTGGATAATTAGATTACACTTTAGGAAGTTTGACTTGGTGCAGGTCTTTGTCTCTTTTAAATGTTTAATCTGCTTAGTTTTGTAGTTTAATATGATTTTATACGCTGTTTTAACTTTTGATTGGGAGCCACCCAGAGTTGGTAAGACGGTAAGTGGCTATATAAATGTTTTAAGCAAATATCTAGCTGCTTTCAAGATATTTAATATTGTCCTTTTCCTAGTCCATGGCTAGGAGCCATGGTGGCACAGCGGGTAGAGTGCAGTAGTGCAGGCTCCTTCTGCTTACGGCTGGCTGCCTGAAATTTGGCAGTTCCAATCTCACCAGGCTCAAGGTTGATTCAGCCTTCTATCCTTCTGAGGTGGGTAGAATGAGGACCCAAATTGTTGGGGAGCAATATGCTAGCTCTGTAAACTTCTTAGAGAGGGCTGTAAAGCACTGTGAAGTGATGTTGTGGGCTGCCAGTGGAGCTGACAGCAGATTCGGATAGTGAGGAGGTTAGGGAGGAACATGGGCCAGTCCTGGAGTCTAGAGAAGACTCTGATGAGGGCTCTGTGCCAGAGGCAGAGAGGGGGTCAGAGCCATATGCCACTTATCAGCTGCCTTCAGAGTCAGACATCAGTAAGGCAGATGAACAGCTGGAATCTGTTCCCAATATGCGCATGCACAGAGTTGCCAGACGAAGAGAACAGCTAAAGAACAGGGGTTGCCTTGGGAGTAAGACCACAGGTGGACAATGAGTGGCCCCTCCCAAAGGAATTAAAAGAGGAGCAAAAGGGGAGTGGAGTTTGCAGGAGACGGTTAGTTCACTTAATTGGTTCGTGACTCTCCAAGACTTCTTACCAAGATTTGCAGATTTCGGCTTGTCAGCTTTTCAAGCCAGATAAGGTCTGTGATTGTAAATCCTCCCATGAAAGACATTGCTGGATGTGAACAAGCAGAATTCACAATAAATTAATAAAAGTGGTTTTTGTCGGGACCAGGAGTTTGCTTCATGCTATTGGGAAGCTTAGGTCAGAACAAACAGTATATAAGTTTAAGTACTATTGCTATCATCAATGTTAGCAACCATGAGAACCACTTTCCTTTTTCTTTGACAAAATGGCAGAAGATAAGGTTTTAAACCCGATAGAAGAGCAGCTCTGAAACCCTCCATCCCATTAAAATATCAGCCGAGTCAGACAATTTGCTGTCTCTGTTCATTATGGATTTACAGATTATCCTAATAGCAAGACTCGTGGATAACCAGGTTCTGACAAAGGTCATGCGAGCCAGCTTCAACATGGGATCTTGGTAGCCTTGAATTCATGTGACTCTTGTTCTGTGACCCAGAACAGCGAAATGTTGGTCATTAAATCCGAGGTGACTGCAAGCAAGACCAGCTCCTGAGCTGATTGGCAGCAAAAATCCCCATCTTTATATAATTGCAAATATTCTTCAGGGAGCCATCTATTTTCATTTCACAGGGGACGGGTCTGGACCAGTGGCAGTTCATCTGATCCATCCCCAAGTGCGTGCATACACCTTTTCCACCCTGCCTCAAATCACACCCCCCCCCCCAAAGTAGGCTATTAATCGGGCAGTTTGCAATTCCCGTAACAGGAGAGAAAAATAAGTCTGCATCTGTTCTACTTGATCTTCATCATTCGGAAAGCAGCCTCAGGTCCTGCTGAATTTGGATGACCTACGAAGCACATTGTGAAATGGAGAAAGTAGCAGCATAATATTTAGATTAAAGTCATGTCCCAAGAAATGCTCGTTCTGGGAATAGCTGGTTCAAAACATTTTTTTTTCAAAGTCATCGATATGCTATCAGAAATAGCCTTCAAAATTAAATATGATATTGAGTGTCCTTTCAAAAATGTGTCACATTGTTTACAAGTTCCTTTTTTAACATTATTATTAGTAGTAGTATTTTTATTATTATTATTATTTATGTACTTATTCATTAAACATGAAACTCAGCCAACTGAACATTCAAAAATGCATTACAAATACCAGTGACTGGTGCTAATGGTTGATACGGGTTGCTGCCAGCGTCCTAGGTATCAACCAAGCACCTTCTTAAAATAGAAGATGTTCCGAGCAGTGCAGTTTTTCCAGTTCTGCCGGTGTCATTGCAGGAAGCTGAAGTTGGTTGATGTATAAATTCTTGGACATAGTACCAAGGGCCCCGATGAGAACATGTTACATGTCTCATCCATAGCCATGCAGTTTTGATGGCCAGGTCATGATATTTTGTGATTTTTTTTCTAGTTCTTTTTCTTCAGCTCAGGCATCTCCTGGTACAGTGATATCAATAGACTTTACACATCGGCCCTCTACAACTGTGAAATATAATTAATATACTTGTACTTGTACTTGACGCCTCTTCACCCATCATGGGTATAGGCGACTTCCATGGAAATTTGACGGCGATCCATGGAAGCTGTTTCGGCTGGATATACCCAAGGGGACGCCAGTCCCAAGGGTCGACAGAGCCCGATTGGTGGGAACGGGGGGCACCACGTGAAGGCCGGGTTGTCGTTTGATAGTTGAGAGGCTTTGCAATAAGCGTTGCAATGTATATTTTGCGCATCAACTATCCTTGCCCGCCCATAATTAATATAATACAATAACAATAACAATAACAACAACAACAACAACAACAATAACATATGTCTTTTAATGACCCACATACTCTCTTGCATTGGGGTGGAGTTGGGGCACATGAATGAAGCTGAGTGTTTACTGGCCGGATGCCCATCTTGTCACCACATCTGCATATCACAGCAGATATTTTCTCATTGTGCCCAGAGAGAGAGATATCTGCCACTACCTAGGATTGAGCTCATAGCCTTCTGATTGTGAGGTGAGAGCTCCACCCCTAGGCCACTGCACCACTCCTTATTATTATGTGTTCCCTTAATTCCATGACACAAAACAGGTGTTTCAGACGTCTGGGAGGACAGAAGCTGTATAGTGTTGCTAATTTTACGGAACATTTGAGACTTGTGTGATGAAGGTTAGGTATATGATTATGTATATGGTTAACTTGGCAGCCATATTATTTATTATCTATATTTATCTCAGATTAGGGTGGTGCAGTAGCTTGAGCGTTAAGATGTTGGCCAAGTTGGCTGAAAAGCCAGCAGCCCAGGTTCGAGAACTGAGCGCCACATGATGGGATGAGCTCCCATCCTCGCCTCAGCTTCTGTCACCCCAGCAGTTCAAAAGCATGCAATGCAATAGTATATATGTATATGGAAATAGAACCACTGTAAGGTTTCCTAAAATGCCCTAATTGATTCATGAACATCAAGTCAAATTTCAATACAAAACTCGTCATTTATTAGGAGCATTATAGGCAAGATCTTTTCGCAGTCAAGTCTAAGCTTTGTTTGATTTGTAGCTGAATATTACACCTGCTATTTCCCTCTCAGTCTGTGTCATAAATCACATTCCCTATGAGATTGACCCCCCCCCCAAGCCGGCTGCAGTAATCTGAGATCTGACTTCAGCCAACAGTATGCATGGAATGCATCCCCCCCCCTTTCTCTTAACTATGACAATGCTGGGAGTTGACAGCCACTGCTTTGATACCACTGCTTTGGTAAAACCACACTTGGACTTGGACTACTGCATCCAGTTTTGGTCACCACAAGACAAAATAGAAGCTAAGATCCTAGAAAGTGTGCAGAGAAGAGCAAGAAAGATGATGAGGGGTCTGGGGGGTAAATCTTAGCACAATGAATAGCTAAGGCATGCTTAACGTAATAAACAGAAGGCTCAGGGAAGACGTGATAGCTGTCTTCCAATGCTTGAAGAAATGCCACAGAGAAGAGGAGGTCCACAGGACAAGAAGCAATGAATAGAAGCTCATCAGAGGGAGATCCAACTCAAAATAAGGAGGAATTTTCTGACAACGAGACCAATCAATCAACACAGCAATGATATTTCCAGAATGTATTGGACAAACATGTGTTTGGGATGGTATAAGGATTCCTGTTTTGGGCACAAGGTGGGACTAGAAAACCTCCAAGCAGTGGTGGGTTCTGGATCCCGTTGCAACCGGTATGGTGCAATGTGGCCCAGTGTCCACCACACGAATGCACAATGCACATGAGCATATGTGCACAGCACATGCATATGTCCTTATCTCCTACGACACCTCTGTGATGCTCCAGCTGCTCGGTGGAGCATCAAGCAGGCGCCATATGCTCAGTGCGTGGAAGCGCCGAGGAGCTCAAATACAGGTAAGAAGGGCGGGCGGGTGAGCTTCCGGAGCACTGGAATGGAACGGTACCCGTGCTCCTGGCAGGCACCGGTACGCCCATACCAGGGCGTACCGCCTGCAACCCATCACTGCATCCAAGGCCCCTTCCAGGCCTATGATTCTATGTGGCAACATTGATGTTCCAAGATGGCTTTGACCAGGTCAGCTTCAGAATTGACAAATGGCTCTATTACTTGGAACCAGCGGTGGGGTTCACATTTTGTTACCACCAGTTCACCACATGTGCAGCCGCTCAGTTCGCAGGAGCACACTCCCCTTCTGCGCATGTGATTGGCCTCAAAAACATGCCTAAAAACTGGAGTGGATGGACACCAGGGGTGGGTTCCTGCCAGTTCTAATCTCTTCTATAGAAGAGGTTCCACAAATCTACAGTGCCATTTAGAACTTTTTCCAGCTCCCTCCCCCCGCCCATCCGCATATCATCAAGATGAAGAGCGTGGGAGTTGAAGTCCACAAGTCTTAAAGCTGTCAAGTTTGAACACTCCTGGGGTTTTTTTTTCTAAAGGGTTAGGGGTGCAAGGATATTGTAACTGGACAGATTTAAGACTTGCATGCTTCAAATGCCAGAGTTTCTGAGCGCACATTTTGGTTGCTAAACAAGAGCGTTGTTAAGTGAGTTTCACCATATTTTACAAGTTGACCACACCCACCCATTCACATGGCTGGCAAGCCACGCCCACCCGGTCACATGACCAGCAAGCCACTCCCACTGGCCACATGGCTGGCAAGCCACTCCCACAAAGCAGGCCACACTTACAGAAGAGGTTCTAAAAAAATTTGAAACCCACCTCTGGTGAACACCCACGATTTCCCTTATGGTTTGGGCGAACCAGTCTGAACCGGCTGAATACCACCTCTGCTTGGAACCCTGACACTATCATCATCATCATCATCATCATCATCATCATCATCATCATCATCATCATCAAACAGTCCTTTATGAGAACAAGGCTGAAATTTGATTCGAAGTGTCGGTTCTTCTATTCTTCCCTTTTGGCTCCAAAACTGCCATCAGAATCCAGGCAGATCGTATCACCCATGACAGAAGAAGCCAACGAATTGCAAATGAGAAGCTGGGAAAGTGACTTTTGAAACTGCACACTCTATTGTCTGCTTTTCTTGGGGAGCTGACTTTCTGCCAAGTTAATTCTGTTCTTCTTGTGTGTCAAGGGAGCCAGCGACATCCCTACCTTTCCGGGGCTGCAAAGTTTCACATGGTGAAATTACAGTTTGATAAATATATAGCTTTCCATTGTCTCTGCCACTGACATCATGTTCTTTGTACATTTCCTTTACCTGGCTTTGAGTCTGCTTGTCAGCGCTGAACTGCCCTGTAGCTGCTCCTATATATATATATAGGAAATCTGTGCCTTCTAATTCTAGTCACACGGCCTCTTGGGCCTCAATTCATCACTTAAATTTGTCATAAGTGCATTAAACTGAGCATTGAAATTGTTCTTGTCAAATCATCTCCAAGACATATTGAGCTAGACGGAGCTCCAGCCCCAGCACTCGGCACAGACATCTTGGCTCTGTCAAAATACAGCAGGCATTTTCACCCTTTTAAAAAAGACTTTAAGCCATTAAATTGCATTATAATTTCTACATTTTGATAGAACGTAGCTCTTATTTGCATCAGTTGTAGTCATGGATCAGTCAGGATTTTTTTCTCTCTCTCTCTTCCTTTCCCTTCTCTCACTTCACATATTAATCTCCCTCTCCGCTGTACCCCCATCTCGTTGCTCGGATTTAGACAGAATTCAACCCTAATAATTTGCCGCAGGCTAAATTTTAAAATGCAAAGTGTCAGATGGAAATACAAAATGGGAAGGCAGCGGGGAACGAGAGGAAACCCGAACCAAAAATAAATTATTTTTCTACCCATAAGGAGCGGTGCTATGAAAACTCTCCTCCGCCAAAACCGTTCCAGAAATTCAAGACTTCCAAATAGCCTGTTCTTACTTCCATACTGAAAATGGCTCCTGCTGAAATGTATAGCTTTCTGGGTGGTGGCCCAAGGAAGGGATGAAATGACTTTTAGAGTCCTTCTTTCGAGGACAGAGACAGCTCCATGTCATCAGTCTTAGAGGAGACTTCTGTAGGATGGGGAGAGGGGGAATCAAGACAGTTGTTATAATCATGCAATCAAGGCCCTGTTGTGGCCCACCAGTGGCCAACGGAGCTGCCAGCAGAGTCGGAGAGTGAGGAAGTTGATGAGGGGGAACATGGGCCAGTCCTGGAATCTCAGAATAAAGTGGATGTCAGGCCTGCAGACATCTTTCTTTTTGGATCTTTGGCCTGACACACTTTGTATTATTCTACAATGCGTTTTCTATTGTGGGAAAATGAACAGTTCTATGGGCGTGTCTTGGTAGGTGTGGTGTGTCTTGGTGGGTGTGTCTTGGTGGGCATGGCAGAGGAAGGTTACTGCAAAATCCCCATTCCCTGAGACTTGGGAGGCAGAGAATAGATGGGGGAGGGGCCAGTCAGAGGTGGCATTTACCGGTTCTCCAGAACTGGTCAAAATTTCTGCTACCGGTTCTCCAGAACTGGTCAGGACCTTGTGAATACCACATCTGCTTTGTAGCATATTAGTCAAGAACCGACTCGATGCAATATGATTCCATTATATTTTGTAAGCATTAAACCATTTCAAGTGATATTAAAAAGATTGACTTAGGGCCGGGTTTTGCAAAGATTCATTAGTAGGGGTATAAAAAAAAGAATATAGTTTTTTCCTGATCTTTTATTGATTATTTATTCAATTATTCACTCAAGCTTCTTAGCCACGCAGTTCCAAAATTGACGGCAGCTTACATTAAGCAATAAGAGAATTAAAAAGAAAACTCTTCATAGTCTAATAAAACAAACATCTAACTATACCACTCAATAGGGATGGGCTAATTCTCATTATCCTCAAATATTTTCTAGGACAGGTCTCAAAATTCTGTTTTGAGTACAAGGTTGTTGGGAACAAAGAAGCTACATATTTAGCAAAACTTTTCTCTCTTTTTTCTTTTAAGAAAGGCGAGAGAAGAAAAATAGGAAGAAATGTGCAGGAAGAAAATACAAAAATGAGATTGGAGTTGATCTTGCTAGGATGAGGATCCCTTTTTAGTCCTTGAGGCAGAGAAAGAAAAATCAAATGTATTAATTTTATTCTCTTGCATCTACCGTGCCTTGAGTTGGCTTCTTGGAATACATACAGCTTCTAATCTTATTTCCATTTCTTCTTGTATACGTTGTATTAAATACTGCTTAGTTTGGTCTAGTTTTTATCCTTTTATAAACATCGCATAAAAGCTTGAACTCCCACCTCCCCTGTACTGTCACTGGAATTTAAATGTTTAGTGTCGGAAAAGATTAATTCAATCCAAGAATTGGTGGCCTCCAAGTTAAACATGTGTGTTTTTTTGAAGGGGAAAAAAACTACTATCATGTGGATATGTTCACATATAATATGTTAATTCTACATTTAGGTTAATCAAACACGATTGCTGTGAATATGTTGTGTTCAGATAAATTATTTCATGTCTTAATTTGATGGCTGGTTCATGTAGCATGCTAAGAGAATAATCAAATCATACAAATAAACAAAAATATTTGTAGGGTTGAAATGAGTGGTCCTTGGTGCTCTCTGAGCTTGGTTGGTTTTTTTTTGCAGATGTTTGTGTAACAAACGAGAAAACATCATCAGTGTTAGTACTATCACTGCTTTCTTCTTCTTCTTCTTCTTCTTCTTCTTCTTCTTCTTCTTCTTCTTCTTCTCCTCCTCCTCCTCCTCCTCCTCCTCCTCCTCCTCCTCCTCCTCCTCCTCCTCCTCCTCCTTCTCCTTCCTAGCCTTGATGATATTATCTAATTTGATATTGAAACATCTGCAAGAAAACAACCAAACTCAGAAAGCACCAACCCCCCCTCAGGTCAAATCATAACATACCCGGCCCCATTTTAGCCTAGTCTATGATATTGTTGAACCCAGCTTACATATGGGAAGCTGAGTAAACTTCTTTATCAACTCTGTTTAAGCAAAAGGAAACGTGATATAATATGGTGCTTGCATTGATACATTTATGAATTCAACCCCTATGTTCAACCAAGATCTTCTAAATTAAAAAGCATTCACTTCAACTTTAGAGGAAATCATGTTTATTGCAGACTTGATTCATGTTTACTCATGACTTAAGGAATACGCCACAATTGAATTTGCAATTGTCAAAGAAGTTCCTCTGATTGAAATCTACCACCAAATGCAGCCTATTTAAGAGAATGATTCTGCTGATGTGAGTACTGTGTATCATTACCCCCAAAAGGTAGAATGTAAGCTGGAATAATTGATTTAGATTAGAACAAAGTACATAATCTGGGGTAGCAACCAATGAGCTTCACAAGAAAAAGATCAATGAACTGATTGCTGATTACAGTTGACTGATCACTCAAAGGGAAATTGCTGTCATATTTGGGGTTTCACAGGAAGGTGTGATTCCATTACTGTTCGTTACTATTGGAAGTATTGGAAAATGCAAGCTTGGTTCCTACAATGTTAGTTGCAGAGCACAGATAAAAGCTTTAAAAATTGGAATTGGTCACCAATTGTTGTCATCTTATGAGAATGAAGGTGAATAATTGTCGTAAGAACACAGCATATTGCATCCAGTTTTGGTCACCAAATTATAAAACAGATGTTGAGTCTCAGAGACTGGAAAGGACTGCAGACTAAAATATATGAAGAACGGTTGCAGCAGTGGTGGGTTTCAAAAATTGTTCGAACCTACTCTGTGGGAGTGGCCTCCTTTGTGGGAGTGGCTTGCCGCCCATGTGACCGGATGGGAGTGGCTTGCCACCCATGTGACCGGATATGAAGATGCCGACAACACTTGTCAGAACCACCTTAAATTACCTCACACACAGCACTGGCATGCATAAGAATATGATGTAAACTTGTTTTTTTTAAAGGCATCTTTGGTTTGCGTTAAAACAACTTCAACACATGCAATGTTCTGATTGCACCACAAACGCAGTAGTCATCCTTACCTTTCACTGAGGCACTGAGTTTTATAAATATGAACATGATAGTATAGAATAATCACATCGAAGGACCAGTGGCGGGTTTCAAAATTTTTGGAACCTCTTCTGTAGGTGTGGCCTGCTTTCCAGGTCCACTGGTGGAACCTCTTCTAACCAGTTCGGTAGATTTGACGAACCGGTTCTACTGAATAGGTGCAAACTGGTAGGAACCCACCTCTGGGTTGCAGGAATTCAGTATGTCTAGCCTAGTGAAAAGAAGAACTAAGGAAAGTCTTCCAAAATTTGAAGGGCTGCCATAACAAAGAGGGGCTCCACCTATTCTCCAAAGAGCCAGGAGGCAAGGCAAGAAGCCATGGATGCAAACTAATCAAGGAGAGAAGCAACCTAGAAATAACAAGAAATTTTCTAACAGTCAGAACAATTAACAAGTGGAATGGGTGGCCCTCAGAAGTTGTAGGTGATTCATTAATGGAGGCTTTTAAGGGGAACTCAAGAGCCACTTGTCCAAAATGCTACAATGATGGTGAACCTTTTTGGCACTGAGTGCCAAAAAGGGAGCAGTTTGCGCATGCACAATCATCTGGGCCGTGATCAAGAAGAGGATCTGCCCAGGGGGCATGCATGCGCTGGAAAATGAACTTCCGGTTTCTGCCACATGCATGCACGCTGGCCAGCAAGACTTCCAGTTACTGTTGCGCATGTGCACATTCCGATCAGCTGGCTGTCGTGCATGACCACGCCAGAAAATTGAAGACCAACTCTTCCAGTTTCCGTCACTGTCACACACACAAAGGCCAGCTGACCATCACATGTGCATGCATGCCAGAAACCCGGATGATGCTGTGCATGCCAGGTGACATGGCTCCACATGCCACTTAAGGCATGTGTGCCATACATTTGCCATCACAGGCATAGAATCCCTTGCTTGAGCAGGGCTTTGGACTAGAACTGTGATGGCAAACCTATGGCACACATGCCACAGGGCGCACACAGAGCCATATTTGCTGGTTCAACAGCCCTCAACTCCAGCAGCCATGTGTGCACCAGCCAACTAGTTTTCAGCCTTCTGGAAGGCTGGAGGAGGCTGGTTTCGCTCTCCTGAGGCTTCAGGAAAACTTCCAGAGCCTAGAGAGGGTGAAAAACAACCTTTTGGGTCAGGCCATGGGAGCATTTTTTGCCCACCCCAGGCTCCGGAGGTTTTCCTGAAACCTAGGGAGGGCAAAAAACAGCACAACAGGCAAACTGGAAGTTCGGGAATGAACTTCAGAAAAGCCTCCGTAGCCCCCGGGAGGGCAAAAATCCCCCCCTCCATGCAGCGGTCACTCACACATGCATGGTGGGGGGATCACTCGCACATACGCAGGTAGGGGGATGCTCGCGCATGTGCAGGTGGGATTGCTTGCTCATGCGCAGTTGGGTGGGCATGCATGTGCATGCAATAGCATGCGTGCAGTTTTGACATACCTTTAGAAAAAGATTAGCCATCATTGTACTAGAAGATCCGTGACCCGTCAAAACTGCGCTCGACTAAGCCACGCCCGATTAAACCGCGTCGCTGACGTCATCAACAGGGCGACAACAGCCAGCATGGAGAAAGAAGGGCGCTTTAAATAGCGCTTTGAAAGCAAGCCGATTCAACTTAAGGTAAGGGTTAGGTTTAGGGTTAGGTTAAGGCTTAGGCTTAGGCTTAGGCTTAGGCTTAGGCTTAGGTTAAGGCTTAGGGTTAGGGTTAGGTTTAGGGTTAGGTTAAGGGTTAGGGTTAGGTTAAGGGTTAGGTTTAGGGTTAGGGTTAGGTTAAGGGTTAGGTTTAGGGTTAGGGTTAGGTTAAGGGTTAGGTTTAGGGTTAGGTTTAGGGGGGTTAGGTTTAGGTTTAGGGGTTAATTTTAGGTTTAGCGTTTACAGCGTGCTTCTGTCTCTGTGCTGTTGTCGCCCTGTTGATGACGTCAGCTACACGGTTTCGTCGAGCGCGGTTTTGTCGAACGCGGTTTTGTGGTGGAACCCTAGAAGATCTCCAAGGTCCCTTCCAACTCTGTTATTCTGTTCGGTGACAGCCGGCAAAACAAGTGCTTATCATTATGACCCAGTTCAGTCCATAGGATTCCACCACAAAGCTTCATCTGCAGTGGAGAAAAACCCAAAACTCATATTCAGGCAGGGCAATTCATATTTGCTCGATAACTCAGATTATTATATTGCAATCCTCAAGGCCTTAGGACAATGTTTAATGTATATTAATATATAGACCCCTTATTTTAAGAAACGGACGTATTTTAAATTGTAACTTGTAACTTAATATATAACTTCTTGAATTATTAGAGAGGGAGAGAGAGGGAGAAGGAGAGGGAGAGAAAGAGAGAACTAGAAAATACATATTTTTTTTAAAAAAATCTAATAATATTGTAACACAGGCGGTAGAAAGAAAAACAACATTAAAAAAATTACAATAGTGAAATGAATGCTTCTCTCAAAAGGCAGCACACTATGCCCATTGGGACCAATTACAGTGGTGTAAGTCTCATGTCTCAAACAAAGCAATCTGTTCTGGAAGATTAATTTTCAGAAAATTACAAATGACCCCTGGAAAGGATGAATTGACAAGTCCTGGGAGAAATAACAAACCTGCTTCATGGGCTCGTAGGGAGCTTCATTGGCTCATAGGGATGGAAGGGACATTGGAACTCTCTTAATCCAACCCCTTGCCCAGAGCAGAGATCCTCATAGATTATCTAAAACAAATGATTGTCCAACCTTTGTTTCTAAAGCCCCATTAATAGAACATCCATAATTCCAACAGGCAAGCTGTTCCATTATTTAATAACTGTCCCAGAAAGGAATTTCCTCCTTATTTCAAATTTGGATCTTTCTCTCTCTCCCCCCCCCCTCCGTCTCCATCTCTCTGTCTGTCTCTGTGTCTCTCTGTTTCTCTCTCTCTCTCTCTCCCCTTCACCCATTGGTTCGTGACCTAATCTCAGAAGCTATGAAGAACAAAACAGTCTTCTTCCCTGTGATAGCCCTTCAAGCATTGCCAGATGGCCATATGTTTCTCCTTAGCTTTCTTATCCTTGGGCTAAACATGTCTAAATTATTTTAATGGTTCTTCATAGGATTTAGCCTCTGAGGCCTTCACCATCTTTACTGATCTTCTCTGCACTCCTTCTAGTTTCTTTGTTTCTTTTTGTATTTGTGATGACTAGACTAGATGTTATTTAACTTGACCTGACCAGTACAGCATGGAGCAGAACTCTATCTATCTATCTATCTATCTATCTATCTATCTATCTATCTATCTATATCTATATCTATATCTATATCTATATCTATCTATATCTATATCTATATCTATATCTATATCTATATCTATATCTATATCTATATCTATATCTATATCTATATCTATATCTATATCTATATCTATCTATCTATCTATCTATCTATCTCTATCTATCTATCTATCTATCTATCTATCTATCATCTATCTATCTATCTATCTATCTATCTATCTATCTATCTATCTATCTATCTACCTACCTACCTACCTACCTACCTACCTACCTACCTACCTACCTACCTACCTACCTATTATCTCTCATCTCTCTTTCTCCCTCTCTCTTTCCCCCTCTCTTCTATCTATCTATCTATCTATCTATCTATCTATCTATCTATCTATCTATATATATATATATATATATATATATATATATATAATCTCATACTATACCTCTATTGGTACAATCCAAGATTACATTACAAGGACAAATATACAATAACAGAATCATAGGGGAAAATACTAGCATCTTTTACAATTAACAAAGTTTATTAGAAAGCATTAATCTATGGGGATTGTCAGTCATCCAGGTCATGGTTGTCCCAAAGGGGCTTTTTCAATAGGCAACTGGAATTTCTTGTTTTTCTTTGAAGACATTTCGCTTCTCATCCAAGAAGTTTCTTCGGCATGGTGGGGAATAGAAGGACTTATACTTCTTGCAGACAGCTGGTCGTTTGCATATTTTAGAGAGTCACTGAGGCCACTTGGTGGTTTATCTGTGTCTTCAGGGTCATCTGAGTAGTGCAAATGGGTGTGGAGGCCAAGACTCGCTAAAACGTGGAAGTTAAACTGGTGGTCCACAGGCCAGATGTGTCATGCATAGGTCACAACCACCCCAGTTCCCTGAATGGGGAAAACATCATGAAATGTCACATGACAGCAACATGACACCGCAAATTTGACAACCAAGCTCTAAAAGAATGCAAATGACCAGTTGTCTGCAAGGAGTATAAATCCTTCCATTCCACATCATCCAGTCAGAGCTGAAGAAGATTCTTGGATGAGAAACAAAATGTCTTCAAAGAGAAACAAGTCCAGTTGCCTCTTGAAAGAACACCTTTGGGATAAAAGGCATTAAAGATAAAGGTAAAAGTTGCCCTCACGCATATGTGCTAGTCATTCCCAACTCTAGGGGACAGTGTTGACCTCCATTTCAAAGCCAAAGAGCCAGCGCTGTCCAAAGATGTCTCCATGTTCATGTGGCTGGCATGACTAAACGCCGAAGGAGCACAGAATGTTGTTAACTTCCCACCAAAGATGGTTCCTATTTTTTCTACTCGCATTTTTACATGCTTTTGAACTGCTAGGTTGGCAGAAGCTGGGACAAGTAATGGAAGCTCACTCCATTACACGGCACTAGGGATTCGAACCACTGAACTGCTGACCTTTCTGATCGACAACCTTCATGTCTTAGACCCTGAGCCACCACGTCCCTGGATAGCCAATAGCAATATCTTATACAGGGGTACCGAACTCGCGGCCTGTGGGATGGATGTGTCACGCGCTGGCCACACCCACCCCTGGTTTAGCAAAAGGAGGGGGAGTTGTGATACGTCACATGATAACAACTTGTCCTGCTCTAATATATTAGGTCAAACCGCTGCTCAATATCTTCCCTTCTCCGAGCAGACAAAGAATCAAGCGTGGTCCTCTCCTTCAACAATAACTTCTCATCTTCACTATTCCCCCAGAGCTTTCCTCAATATGCCTTCAAAATGCCATTTCATCTGAAAAAGAAACCGAACCTGCCTCTATTATGGGTAATAGACATGAGGGACTAGTATTCTTTTTTCCTTCCAAAAAAAAAAAAAAAAAAATCCAGCTTTATGCCTTTCAATCCCAAGAGATCTCTGGTAATTTAAAGAGGCAGGGGTTTTTTCTTTGGTTGCTGTTGTTTTTTGTGTTTTTTGCACTCCTTGTGCAAAATTAAAGCTAATAGCATTCTGGAGTCCACTGACTGATATCCCAAGGGAATCAGTTCAATTGAACGGCTTAGCTGTGGGTAACAGCTCTCTATTTTTCCACCCTTTCTTTAATCAGCAATGTGGTTATTGTTTGCACTCTTCTTTTTCGCTTAAAACTCATCCATCGACTGGGTGATCACGAAAAAAAAAAAAAGCCGTGTGGAATATCTCTGATCCAGACCATATTTTAATGCTTCAAATATACTGTACAGTTGATAACGGATTAGCATGTTATTTAGTCATTTGAAAATAAATAAATAAATAAATAAGAAAACACCAAGAGGATCCCCCCTCTCCCTCGAATGTACGAAAAATTGAAAGAAAAGGCAAGAATTTCAATGCTTACCTCCTAAAAATAAGACGACGTGTATCTTATTTTTTTTAATCGAATTTATTGACTCATGAGAGCTGGGACAAGACTTTAGAGTTCATTAATTCCAGTTGTTTTTCAAACTGCAACTTTAAGATATGTGGTCTTCAACATCCAGAATTCCCCAGCAAGCAAATTAAAGTTGCCAAGTTTGGGGAAAAAAATACTGATCTATCCCAATATCTTGTTCCATGCAGGATCCATGGAATATTTCTGACAAAAACCATCCAGCCTCTAGTTGAAGATCTCTAGTGAAAGAGAACTTACTAGCTCATTTAGTAAGCTAGTTCCATTGATTAACAGCTCATAAAATCCAGAAGTTCCCCCTGCTCTCTAATCTGGACCTACTTCTTTGTATTTTAATGTATTGGTTCTACTCTACCCTTCTAGGGTTATAGAAAACCAATTCCCACATATTTCTGTATGATATGCCATTAGGTATTAGAAGAAACTTTTCCTTTAGATATTGTTTTTTGTTGAGACAGAGTGTCAACTCCACTATGCGTCAACCCCACTATGCAAACCAAACCAGGAAATCCACTCAACATGAAAACTGAAACTACTTTTATTAACATTGACTACACCAGTGTTGGCAAACCTTTTCGGCACCGAGTGCTGAAATGGGAACACACATACACACACGCCCATGTGCCGGAGACCAGATAAGCAGCCACATGGCACTCATGCGTGTACCGGGAAGATGATCTTCTGGTTTCCAGCCTGCACATGTCTTCTGGCAATCTGGTTTTCTGGTTTCTGGCATGCATGTGCACACGAAGACCAGCTGAACAGTTTGCCAGAACCCGGAAGAGTAACAGGCAGTGGCTTGCATGCCTGGAGGGATGGCTCTGCATGCCACTTCCAGCACATGTGTCATACGTTCGCCATCACGGGACTATACTAGTAGTAACAGAATCATGCAGATCTGACTGTGGTTTATACCCATACAAGTTAGGGTGGCATCTGCTTTTGCTTTTCATGCATGCTTTCTCCTTGTTTGGGGGCTTTTTGAAAATATAAAGTCATATTTTCCCCATGTCATTTTGGTGATCGATCAGGACCCACGTTTTTAAGATTATTTCCATTACTCTTTACACCAACTGAGTTCATGAAAAATGTTGCATATTTTCAAGTTTCAAGAAGTCCCAATTATTTAATGGAAAAATATGCTGCCGCTTCTTGTGCCAGATCCGCCATTGGATGTTGGCGATCCTGTTTGCGATCCTATTTTTATCAACAGCCACACGAAAAAGGGCTGTTGAGTTTTGTCCAAGCCAGTCCCTTAGATTTTGAAGCCATGGTGTTCTTCTTCTGCTTTCATGATGTTCCTCATTTGCCTTCAATCTTTCCCTGGAGGATTAAGTGAAGCATGGCGTATTTTTCTGGGTGTCGCATCCCATGTCCAAAATATTCTCTTCACTTTTTAATGGTTTTAATGATCTCCCTTGGCTTTTCCAGGCAGCTCATCACCTCCTCATTTCTAATTTTGTCAACCCACCTTACACGTAACAGCCACCTGTAAATCCACATTTCAAATGCTTCTAGTTTCTTCAAGTGGTTTTCTGTCAGAGACCAACTCCCCACTCCGTAGAGCAGGACAGAAAAGATGTAACATCTGATAAGCCTGATTTTCAATCTTAGGCTTATGTTGTGACTGTAGAAGATCTTTTTCATTTTGAAGAATGCTGTTCGACCTTCCTCTATCCTTGCCTTTACTTCAGTGGTACTGTCCCAGCTTTCATGTAAATTAGAACCAAGGTATGAGATCCTTTCAAGTTTTTCTAGTCGTATTCCTTTCAAAGTTATCTGTGGTAAATTAATGGGTTGTTTGCTGACAACCATGATCTTTAGGGGTGGGTTTCACATTTTGTTACCACCAGTTCACCCTGCACTCGCACGAGCTTTGCCCCTTCCACACATGTGTCCGGCCTCAAAAACATGCCTAAATAGGACAGCATAGAGCCAGAGTGGGTGGGTGATGTTAGGGTTAGGGTGATTTCTGCTACCGGTTTGGATGAACCGGTCTGAACCGGCTGAATATTACACCTGATGATCTTGGTTTTTGAGGTGTTAAGCTTGCATTAAAATCAGGTGTCATGAGAGGTTCTTCTGAGAAATCGAACAGACTGACTCCTTCCTTGCTCCTTTCAGACTTTTAATCTATACAGTTCAACAAACAGTTTCCTAACATCTAGATCAGTGATAGCGAACCTTTTTCGCCTCGGTTGCCAAAAGCACAAGTGTGCTCACTATCACGTGTGCTCGTGTGCCCACTCCCATAACAATGCTCCCCTGCACCATGCCCCCTGTGCATACGTGTGTGCCCCCCTGCCCCGTGCATGCACACATGGCTTTCTAGGAGCCTGGAGAGGGTGAAAACGGCCTCCCCCGCCCTCCCAGAGGCTCTCCAGAAGCTGGAAGCGGCCCATTTTCCAACTTCCAGTTTGCGTGTTGGACCCTTTTTCACCCCCCAGAGGCTTCAGGAAAATGAAGGCAGAAATCAGCTGGCCATAGGTTCACCATCATGGGTCTAGATTAACGCACCTCGAGCCAGCCTATAAGCTTATCAGTAAGCCTATGCTATATTATATTATACGTAATGCCTATGTATTTGTCCTATGTATAATTCCATTCTCCTTTGTTGCCTGAGTTTATAAAACAGTATTTAGCCACTTTCAAGTTAGTTAGCTTTTACTGCTGTCACCTGCTGTTCTGAACTCCTGCTGAAGCATTAGCTTTTTCAGGCTGTGTTACAGTGGGGAAAAATGGTACTTCAAGCAGCTTCTGGCTGGCTGGCAGTAGAATCTCAGCATCTAGTGGGCTGGTGAGGCTTCTGGTCTCTCCTTGACCTTTTAGCTGATCTCCTCGTGGTTTACTGAAATCCAAGCCTGTTCTTCCTTTACCATCAGGTGTTCCTGAATTGACAGTTCCCCCATTCCCCCAGTGGCTAATTCTTCATTAATGCTTTCTCATACAACAATCTTCCTCCAAGGGTATTATGCACCCATACTCTGGAATTCTAAGCATTTTCCTTTTATAATTGACAGTTGATAACTGGGTGTTGCCTGGGTATTTATGTATAGGGGGAAAATGTCTGGACCAAACATAATTTCTAATGTTAGATTTTCCCCCTTACCAGATGGAGCCTCCCCCCATGGCAACTCCACTGTGCTGTACAGTAGAAGCCATTTAAGGCAGTACAGTAGAAGCCATTTTAAGGCACAACAGGCTGTATCTTAACAGAACACATACACCGAAAGGTGTTAGGGATTGGCGACGTTTCAATGAGGTCCCACTCATCATCCTCAGGCTGGTGTCTTTGGCCTTGTACCTGTGTGAGCAAAGCATGATTGGAGCTGCCGTCCCTCTATAAATACTGATGGGGTGTGTGGAGTGCTGGCTCTGTTGCTGCAAGCAGATTGGTTGGCTGTGTTGTAACATCTTGATTTGTTGATGGAGTTGATGTTTGCAGATTAGTCAGCTGTTTCGTAACATCCTATGTGGCTGAGGTACTGGTTGGATGCCTATTGTTCTTTTGTGTTGTAATGACCTTGCTAATGGGCTGTGTGGTGACCTCCTGAGCTCTATTGTAGTGATATCCTGAGTCCTCTGCTGCAAACTCTTGGGGGGTTGGCTGTGTTGTAACATCCTGAGCCTTTGTGTTGTAACCTCCTGAGTTCTGTGATGTAATGTCTTGAGCAGATGGCTGAGGTATAACATCCCGGGCTTTGGTTTGGCTCCGAGTTTGCAGTCTGGCCATGTGTTCATGGTGTGTGTCAGTTTGCTTTGTGTACGGGTTGGAGCAGGGTGCAGCTGTTGGTGATGCCGCCATGGTTTGGCTTCTGGATGGTTGTTGCATTTGGTCTATGGGATGAGTTTGGGTTTGAGTCTGGTGAGGGTGATTGGTGGTGGCGTCCTGTGTTGTTCTTGGTCCGGTGTCGGTTTTCGTTTCTGGGACTCGTTTGTTGACTAGGGCTGGTTTCCAGATGTCTAGTAGGCGGGAGGTATCATCACGTTTATTCATGTTGTGGGGGTGTTTCTCTATTTTGATGGCTTCCATAATTATTCTCTTGTTGAAGTGTTCAGTTTTGGAGATTAATTTGGTTCTTTCAAAATCAATTTCATGTCCTGTAGCTTTAAGGTGCTGGAAAAGGGAGGAAGTTTTTTTTCTTCTTTTCTGACTGCATTCTTGTGTTCTGCAATGCGTGCATTTATTCTCCTATTAGTTTGTCCAATGTATGTGGCTGGGCAGATTTTGCATGGTATTTCATAGACTCCTTGGTTTTCTAGCTGGATCTTGTCTTTGGGGTTTCTTAAGACCAAAAAAATAGCCAACATCTTAAGAAACCCCAAAGACAAGATCCAGCTAAAAAACCAAGAAGTCTGTGAAATACCATGTAAAATCTGCCCAGCCACATACATTGGATGTATATAAGAAAACAGAATAACAGAATTTAGCAGAATAACAGAGGTTGGAAGGGATCTTAGAGATCTTCTAGTCCAACTACCTGTTCAAGCAGGTGACCTTATACCATTTTAGACAAATGGCTAGCTAATCTCTTCTTAAAAACCTCCAGTGATGGAGTACCCACAACCTCAGAAGGCAAGTTGGTTCCACTGGTTAATTGTTCTCACTGGCATGAAATTTCTTCTTAGTTCTAGGTTGCTTCTCTCCTTGATTAGTTTCCATCCATTGTTTCCTGTCTTGTCTTTTGGTGCTTCCAGTGCTCCTCAGGCTATTTAAAGTACCAAGGGGAAAAAACAAAGAGAAAGAAGAGCTCATATTGACCACTGCAAGGCTTTCCTTCTATAGGACTATATTCAGTTATATACCACATCTGCTGTACCTATGCACAGGTACAGTTTATGTAGTACCTTGGTCAATAGTAGTAACTATGAGAGGGATCTTGGAGTCCTAATGCAAGATGATTTAAATATGAGCCAGGAGTGTGCAGCAGGCTGCCAAAAAAGCCAACACAGTTCTAGGCTGCATAAACAGAGGATAAAATCAAGATCACATGAAGTGTTAATATCACTTTATAATACCTTGGTAAGGCCACACTTGAAATATTACATCCAGTTTTAGTCACCACAATGTAGAAAAAATGTGGATACTCTAGAAAGATAGCAGAGAATAAGAACAAGAATGATTAGGGGACTGGAGGCTAAAACATATGAAGAACGGTTGCAGGAACTGGATATGTCTAGTTTAATGAAAAGAAGGACTAGGGGAGACATGATAGCAATATTCCAATATCTCAGGGGTTGCAGGGCAATCCCTGAGGGCAGGACAAGAAGCAATGGGTGGAAACTAATCAAGGAGTGAAGCAACTTAAAACTAAGGAGACATTTTCTGACAGTTAGAACAATTCATCAGTGGAACAACTTGCCTCCAGAAGCTGTGAATGCTCCAACACAGGAAGTTTTAAAGAAGATGTTGGCTAACCATTTGTCTGAAGTGATGTAGGGTTTCTTTCCTAAGCAGGGGGTTGGACTAGAAGACCTCCAAGATCCCTTCCAACTTTGTTATTCTATTCTATTCTAGTTATTTTGAAGAATAGAGGACAGGAGAACCTTCAAACTTAGTAACTGCTTTGTAGCAGGATTAGAATAGTGCCACATCTTGATGGGCCAAGGTGGCACAGTGGTTAAATGCAGCACTGCAGGCTACTGCTAGATCAGCAGGTCAGCGGTTCAAATCTCACCGGCTCAGGGTTGACTCAGCCTTCCATCCTTCCGAGGTGGGTAAAATGAGGACCCAGATTGTTGGGGGCAATATGCTGACTCTCTGTAAACCGCTTAGAGAGGCCTGAAAGGCCTATGAAGCGGTATATAAGTCTACTGCTATTGCTATTGCTATGGGCTGTCGCCTCAGGTTTGCAGGGAAGAAGAAACAAGGAGTCTGTTTGTTGTTGAGAACAAGGAGATGTTTCCAGTGAAATGCCAGAGTTCCAAGATGGAGGTAGCAGGGGAGATGGAGGCACAATCGTTAACTTTCCACCAAGCCATTTTCAGGATCAGCCATGAAATGGCTGGAGAAATAGATGAAATTCTCCCAATGTCTGCGTGTGCATTCACAATATTTTGCCAATACAAGAGTTCAATTCGTACACTGCAAGAAGTTTAGGAGCCTTTTGAGAAATCAAGATAGATAGTCTGAACTAGATGAATTTAATTGGTAATGATGAGGTGGCAACATGGCTCTATTAGCTTTCTCCCAGAGAACAAACAATTTTTTGTTATTGGAGGTGACTTAAATGGCAGCTTTTAAAAACAATGGCAAGGAATCTGAGGCAATGTCCTGGAAAACTGAGAAAATTTCCATCAACTTTTCCAACAGAAATATATGTATACAGAGTGAGTGAGTGAGTGAGTGAGTGAGTGTGTGTGTGTGTGTCTGTGTGTGTGTGTGTGTGTGTGTGTGAGAGAGAGAGAGAGAGAGAGAGAGAACTGAAGTGAACATCATTTGCCATCAGGAAGTGAGAATGGATTCTAAACTATACTTCTGTGTGAAGACATATGACCAGAGAAATCAATAGAAAGCAGAATTGCTTGTATAATTTTCATTTTCTTTGCTTTCATTTTCTACCCATAGAAAATAATAGGGGACATATGATATTGTTAATAGGGGGCGGGCTTAAAAAATGAGTCAACTTTGAGATGGCCAGGATCGAACTGCTGTCAGTCAGCAGAATTAGCCTGCAATAGCACTTAGACTTATATGCCACTTCATAGTACTTTACAGCTCTCTATAAGCAGTTTACAGAGTCAGTCTATTGCCCCAAACAATCTGGGTCCTCATTTCACCCACCTCGGAAGGATGGAAGGCTGAGTCAACCTTGAGCCAGTGAGATTAGAACCGCTGAACTGCAGATAACAGTCAGCTGAAGTAGCCTGCAGTGCTGCACTCTAACCACTGCACCACCTCAGTTCTTAACAATGTGATCTTCTAACCACTGTACCACCATGGCTCTAGCAATAAATCAGTTTCATTGGATCTCCAGGTGTGGACCTGGTCTTTCATCGAGCTGACAGTTCTTCTTTTCCTTTAAAGGGAAACAAATGTCTAAAGCAAATTGTTCCATTGAGAAAAAAATTAAAATAGCCGTTATGCTTATTATCACTACCACCAATTTTTATTTGGCCTGTCTGTCCCCCCTGGGTATTCCACCATAGGGAGAAGGAGGTGGGGGTGGGGAATCCTCCAGGAAACTTTTTGCAAAGCAGAGAGATACATTTTCCTTGAGAAGCAGCATAAATGATGAAAAGCAGATTCAACCATCACCTCTGGTTGGTTCACCGACAAATGCGCGCTTGACAAAACCGCGGCAACGAAACCGCAGCGAGAATACCACAAGTTCTAAATCACGCCGACGAATGAGCGCAGAAACGCGCCGACAACAGCGCGCCGACAAAAGCGTGCCTTCAACGAACAAGTAATAACTGCGAGTTCTAAACCTAACCCTAAACCTAACTCTAAACCTAACTCTAAACCTAATCCTAAATCTAACCCTAAACCTAACCCTGAACCTAACCCTGAACCTAACCCTGAACCCAAACCTGAACCTAACCCTGAACCTAACCCTGAATCTAACCCTTACCTTAACTTAAATTGCATTTCTGTCGGTGCGCTGTTGTCGGAGCGTTGTTGTGACCTAACTCTAAACCTAATCCTAAACCTAACCCTAAACCTAACCCTGAACCTAACCCTGAACCTAACCCTGAACCTAACCCTGAACCCAACCCTGAACCTAACCCTGAATCTAACCCTTACCTTAACTTAAATTGCATTTCTGTCGGTGCGCTGTTGTCGGCGCGTTGTTGTGACCTAACTCTAAACCTAATCCTAAACCTAACCCTAAACCTAACCCTGAACCTAACCCTGAACCTAACCCTGAACCTAACCCTGAACCCAACCCTGAACCTAACCCTGAATCTAACCCTTACCTTAACTTAAATTGCATTTCTGTCGGTGCGCTGTTGTCGGCGCGTTGATGATGTCGCGGTTTTTTCGCCGTGGTTTCATCAGCGTGCTTTTGTTGTGTGCGCATTTGTTGGGTCATGCCTCTGGTTCCACAATACATTTGCCAAAGCAGGGCATAGATTCCAGTGTATGTTTTCCGTACAGCCATATGTGTTTTGTCTCAGCCTGAAAGAACCGAGTCCCATTGAGAGACTGAAAAAAGTAGAGCCTCGCTCTTCTTATTTTTAAAGGGACATTGTTATCACCTTCTCTAACAGCAAAGCTAATTTCACCCCAACAGGCAGAGCATGGCTGCCAAAATGAAAGATAAAAACAGTCCTTCAAGGATGGTCAGAGATCAAATGGAATCTCAGTGGCAGCAGCTGCTTTGCCTGTTCCTCTTATCCTTGGAGAAGGAGAAATACAGTATAAGGGAGCCTTTCTAATACTCTGTTCTTGTAGCATTCAGGAATGCCACATCCTCTAATTGCCAAGCTGCGCAAAGCATTCACATCTATGCATTGAAAAAAAAATTGTTGAATCAGCCCTGGAAAAAAAATTGACAACCAGTGCAAATAGCAAAGCAGAGGTGTTATATGAGCATATCAAAGTACCGTATTTTTGGGAGTATAAGATTCCCCTCGCCCCACCCAAAAAAAAAAAAGAGAGAAAATGTGGAATAATTGAATGATAGATTGCAATCTAATATTAATGTGTATTGCTATTAGAAATATATGTTGATTGAATGTAATAATTATGTTTAATCTGATTAGTTTCATTTGGATTGGAATGTATGGTGCCCAGGTGCCACACTGTTCATGCATTGATTTGACATTTTCATTAAGAGCTGAGGTGGCGCAGTGGTTAAATGCAGCACTGCAGGCTACTTCAGCTGACTGCAGTTCTACAGTTCGGCTGTTCAAATCTCACCGGCTCAGCGTTGACTCAGCCTTCCATCCTTCCGAGGTGGGTAAAATGAGAACCCGGATTGTTGTTGGGGGCAATATGCTGACTCTGTAAACCGCTTAGAGAGGGCTGAAAGCCCTATTAAGTGGTATATAAGTCTAACTGCTATTGCTATTAAAAAAAACTTTAGAAAAAAGAATTCATAGTGATCACTGTGTTTACTCATCTGCCCTTTTGTTTGGTTTTTCCATCAAATAAATCTTGGATGTGAAGGAGAAAATCCCTCAGAAATTTTTGTTTATTTATTACTTTACATTGCAGGAACTGGGTATGTCTAGTTTAATGAAAAGAAGGACTAGGGGAGACATGATAGCAGTGTTCCAATATCTCAGGGGACTAGAAGACTTCCAAGGTCCCTTCCAACTCTCCGTTTGTATTGTATTTTTATCCCATCTTTATGCATTTTTTTAATAATTCAAGTGAATGAACCTACCTAATGCATCTTCCTCCACCTCCCACAACAACAATAATCTGGTGAAGTGAGTTGGGCTGAGAGAGGGTGACTGGCCCAAAGCCACCCAGATGTATTTTCATCCTTATGGTGGGATTAGAACTCACTGTCGCCTGGTGATTGGCCCAAAGATACCCAGATGTATTTCATGACTAAAGCGGGCTAGAACTCACTGTTGCCTGGTGATTGGCCCAAAGACACCCAGATGTATTCCATGACTAAGGTGGGACTAGAACTCACTGTCACCTAGTGATTGGCCCAAAGCCATCTAGCTGGTTTTCATGCCTATAGTAAGCTGGGACTAGAACTCACTGTCTCCTGGTTTCTAGGACACAATTTTAACCGTTAGACCAAACCGGTTCTCATTTTGCTCATCCCAACACTTTGTTCTCCCCGCTGCATCTGCTTTCTGGAGAGGCCTCTTGCTTGGACAGATTTGTCAAGAAAATCTTTTTATTCATGTAAAACTGCTGCATTAATTACTCATATACTGTTCGTATAAATAGGAGAAGGAGGAAGAGTTGTCCTTTTGTTGTGTCAATGGAGAAGAAGAGTGATGGTGACAGCGAAGAAGAGAAGGATATGTCATGTGGAAAGGAAGCAACTCTAGCAGATTCCACACCCCCTCCCGGAACAGAGATTCTGAAGAAATTAATTATTCATATTCTAAGAAGACCTGATCTAAATTTACTGATCTGCCACTGTTCCTCCTTCTTCAAGATTCTGACAGCCTCTGGCTCAAGCAAATCTTGCCAACGTACTTTTCGTTTGGTTCAGAATAAAAATGCATTTCAAAAGCATATTTGAATATTATTTTTAATGCGAGCAGATCATTTTTAAACACTGAAACGGGGTAGAATGGACCGTAAAAAAAAGTAACGTGGACCTGAAGTAGATTGTGGTTCCTAAGCAATCATTTTGAGGACAAATTATAAATAAGCCTGACCAATCTAGGACTCCAAGGGCCTTCTACATGTAGCCATGAATTTTGGATTCCCATATCTATCTATCTATCTATCTATCTATCTATCTATCTATCTATCTATCTATCTATCTATCTATCTATCTATCTATCATCTATCTATCTATCTATCTATCTATCTATCTATCTATCTATCATCTCTCTATCTATCTATCTATCTGTGTGTTTGTGTGTGTGTGTTGGGGTGTTTGGGTCTTTTCCCATGTAAGATTGAGAGTATCTTGGCGATGTTTCGATGAGGTCTCACTCGCCATCTTCAGGCTGGTGCCTTCGGCTTCATGTTCGTGCGAGCTGAAGCACGAAGCACGAAGCACGAAGCACGAAGCACGAAGCACAAAGCACAAAGCACAAAGCACGAAGCCAAAGGCACTAGCCTGAAGATGGCAAGTGAGATCTCGTTGAAATGTCGCCAAGATACTCTCAATCTTTGGTGGGAAAAGACCCGAATACGCCATATGTGTGTGTGTGTGTGTGTGTGTGTGTGTGTGTCTGTGTGTGTGTGTGTGTGTGTGTGTGTATAGGTAGATAGATATAGATATAGATATAGATATAGATATAGATATAGATATAGATATAGATATAGATATAGATATAGATATAGATATAGATATAGATATAGATATAGATATAGATATAGATATAGATATAGATATAGAGATAGAGATAGAGATAGAGATAGAGATAGAGATAGAGATAGAGATAGAGATAGAGATAGAGATAGAGATAGAGATAGATATAACTTATGTGAGTGAAGGGCTTCTTAATACACACACACAAACACACACACACACAAACATATAGTCTTGTTGTATTCGGGTCTCTTCCCATGTAAGATTGAGATTATCTTGGCAACGTTTCAGTGAGGTCTCACTCACCATCCTCAGGCTGGTGTTTTTAGCTAAGCACCAGCCATATATATACATAGCTTTGGGTGTGTACGTTCCAGCATAACTCTGGAATGCCTCAAGCAATTTCAAGCAAACTTGGTACACAGAGGACTTACTCTCTGTAAACAAATACGGTGGGGGTAAGACACTCCTAAAACCCCTCGGCGTGTGTGTTCTATTAAGATACAGCCTGTTGTGCCTTAAAAGGGCTTCTACTGTACTGCCATAAAAGAGCAGCGCCGTGAAGTTACCATGGTAATGTCTTCACTGTACTCCATAAGGGGGCTCCCTCTGGTAAGGGGGAAAATTCAGCATTAGAAATTACATTTCCCCCTATAAATAAATACCCAGGCAACGCCGGGTTATCAGCTAGTCTTGAATAAGAGTCATTCCCTCATGCCATTGTACTGGGCTGGGGAAGGCAGTTAAGGTTATGGTTTACCCAGTGGGGGAAGAGAAAAAGGTGAATGCAGCATATATCCCGTCTGCCTCACTTTCAGTTGAAAGTCACAGTTAAAATTGTCCAGATTTTCCTTCACCAACTGCTGGTGGTGGCATGGCCACACAGCCAAGGATCACTTCCAGTGGCAGAATGGAGGGGTTGTGGGAAGAGGGATTTGGGGTCTGCAGTTAGCAGTGTCAAAATGTTTGAGGTTATCCCAGTGTCAGTTTAAGGCAGCAGGGGAGCAGAAACACCCTGGATGGAGAAAATAACAGAAGGAATCTGCCCTTTATGGATCTTATTCCCTGCATGCAAGTTTTATGTCTGCCCATTAGTTGGAAATTAGTTTTAATTCAAGTTTTTAGCTTGTTGGGTTTTGCCTCTCATCTAAATCCTAAGAAAAGCTTTTCCTTGTATTCTGATCTAGGCTTCCCCAGCAGCACGAAGCCAAGTCCTCATCCCAATAAAACCTTTTTATTTAATTTACAGTGAATTCTTCTCCAGCAAAGTCTTTCCCAGGCTTGGAGAGTGGCCAGGCCAATAACTTTCAGATGGTGCAATACTTGGCAAAAAATGCAAGAATGAACTAATTGTCTCCTGCAAACTCTATTCCCCTTTTGCTCCTCTTTTATTCCCTATGGGAGGGGGCATTCACCATTCACCTGTGACCTTACTCCCAAGTCGACCCCTGTTCTTTAGCTGTTCCCTTCGTCTGGCAACTCTGCGCATGCGCACACTGGGAACAGGCTCCAGCTATTCGTCTGCCTCACTGATGTCTGACTCTGAAGGCAGCTGATAACTGGCAAACGGCTCTGCCCCCCCCCCCACACTCTGCCTCCGACACAGAGCTCTCATCAAAGCCTTCCCCAGACTCCAGGTCTGGCCCATGTTCCTCCCCAACTTCCTCACTGTCCGACTCTGCTGCCAGATCCACTGGCCGCTGGTGGGCCACAACACCTTGCAGATCCTTTGCCTCCTTCCTTCACCTTCCTCCTTTCCCACAGTGTGGGCCCCAGACTCTCACTGGCAGAACCCCCCCCCCCCCCCTAAGATACATGAGAAATATTGGGAGAGTTTCCTTGGTGGCAGAAGAAGAGCACTAATTAATACTGGAAACACAAACAATGGTTTTTGTTACTCAGATGAGTTTGTTTGTCTGGTTTTTTTTTTTTCTAAAGAAGAAATAAAAAAGCAGCCCTGAGCTATCACAGCCGCCCAAACTAGGCAACCAGACCCAACAAGACAGACACAGACTTCGGAGAACTGCAGAAAAAAACAATTGCTACCAACCTGCCTTCCACCTGTACACTGCACGAGTCTAAAAGAGGGCTGTGAAAATATTTACAGACCCCTCACACCCTGGACATAAATTGTTTCAACTCCTACCCTCAAAACAACACTATAGAGCACTGCACACCAGAACAACAAGACACAAGGATAGTTTTTTCCCCAAATGCCATCACTCTGCTAAACAAATAATTCCCGCAACACTGTCAAACTATTTACTAAGTCTGCATTACTATTATTATTAATCTTCTCATTGTTCCTAAAGCTGTAGATATGTGCTCTCAAGGCAAAATATAACCACAGACAAAACTGAGATGCAGCTTTTGGGGGAATGTAAGACACTTAAGATATTAGGCCTATATTTTTATCTAAAAAGGAAGAAAAGAAAATGCATTGATTGAAGACATGCTACTATTACTGCATAAGCATTTCCCCGAAACTTACTTTGGCTGTAAGAGTTGACTGTTGCTATAAGTAAGCGATAAATTCAACTTCATGCATTGAAGTAGCAACAAAAAGGGTAGGAAATTGGAAATACGAGCCAGTTGCAGTTCTTTTCACCTATACAATAGGAAACCAAATAGCAGAAAGGTAGATAAACAGATTTAATAATAATAAAAAATATGTGAGGGTCTCCCCTGCAGCAATTTCAGAAAGCCCTCAAGATGTAGGAGTCTGCTGAACTTTAACAACTTGCTCTAATAATAAAAAATACACAGAGGTATTCATTATGATGGTGCTTTTAAAGAAACTTGATATATTAGCATCGGAATGTAGTGGTTAATCTTCTCATCTCACTTCTTTCAAGCACACCTAAAAGCATTTGCTTCCTTTCAGATCATGTAAAGGTATCACAGCCAGCAACATAAAGCAGAGTTATTGTAAAATGTCTCTTGATTCAGACAAGTACTAATTGTGCATTGGGGAACAAGGAGACACACAAACAGTTTCCCAACTGGCAACATCTAAAGGCACAAGCAGAGCACAAGGACTGTAGAACCGACGCCAGGATGTCTCCAGTATGGTATAACCATGTATGATCTTTTCTTAGATTAAGTTACATTTGAAATAATAATATATTGCTAGTAAAAATCGTTAAAGTCTTAGGAGGTGATCTGTTCTTGAAAATTTAGATAATCTCCCCCACCACTTTGAGATAATACAATAAAGCCATAAACATTTGTGGCATTTTGCCCAAAAATACTAAATTCTTGTGAGATTTGGAAATCTTGGAAATTTGCAGGCAATCTGAGAAAACAAATTGGAACAGTTTGTCACCTGTTCTGTCAGGAGCAAAAGACCAGATCAACAGATGAAGGTTCAATTAAACTGATCTATAGCTAAAAGGAAAGGACGCGGTGGTTCAGAGGGTAAGACCCTGAGTTTGTCAATCAAAAAGGTTGGCAATTCGGAGGTTCGAATCCCTAGTGCCGTGTAACAGAGTGAGCTCCCGTTACTTGTCCCAGCTTCTGCCAACCTAGCAGTTCGAAAGCATGTAAAAATGCAAGTAGAAAAATAGGGATCACTTTGGTGGGAAGGTAACAGCGTTCCATGTGCATTTGGCATTTAGTCATGCTAGCCACATGACCACAGAGACATCTTCAGACAGCGCTGGCTCTTTGGCTTTGAAATGGAGATGAGCACCACCCCCTAGAGTCTGGAATGACTAGCACATATGTGCGAGGGGAACCTTTACCTTTATTGCTAAAAGTCTATGCATATGGATCTTCTCAACTAACAGTCGGGACCTGTTAATAGCAATAGCAATAGCAATAGCAGTTAGACTTATATACCGCTTCATAGGGCTTTCAGCCCCCTCTAAGCGGTTTACAGAGTCAGCATATCGCCCCCACAGTCTGGGTCCTCATTTCACCCACCTCGGAAGGATGGAAGGCTGAGTCAACCTTGAGCCAGTGAGATTAGAACCGCTGAACTGCAGATAACAGTCAGCTGAAGTGGCCTGCAGTACTGCACCCTAACCACTGCGCCACCTTGGCTCATTAAGAGTTAGATAAAGGCCAATGGCACCCAATGGGGTTGCACTTAGTTCGCTTGTGGCTACATAGGGATTCTAGGCTGAAACCTGTTTTCACTCCACCACCAAGTTCTGCCATTCCTTCTCCAACACTATCTGAAGTCATGCTGGATTTTTTTTAAAAAAATATGTACCAACACCCCCCCCCCCCAACAATTTACACAATTCTGGAAAAGTTGGGAAAGTGTTTTTCGAAAGACGGATTGAAATAAAAATTCACACCTAAGTTCCAACAGTTTGCTGTGAAAGCCATAACCGGAAAGAAAAAGAAACTATAGCAATAGAATGAGAAATACCTTTTATTTGGTGTGAATACATTGATTCTGAGTTCCTCAAATATGTAAGAACAAAAGAAAACACTTGTGCCCATTGATAAGTTCAATAGTCAGAATGTTGGGGGCAGTTTGCAAGTTAAATATGAAAAATAAGCTTTCAATTATAGCAAAATACGGGCAAACAAAAGAATAGAATATAATAGAATAGAACAGAAATAGAACAGAAGTAGAACAGAAATAGGATAGGATAGGATGGGATGGGATGGGATGGGATGGGATGGGTTGGGATGGGTTGGGATGGAATGGAATGGAATGGAATGGAATGGAATGGAATGGAATAGAATAGAATAGAATAGAATAGAATAGAATAGAATAGAATAGAATAGAATAGAATAGAATAGAATAGAATAGAATAGAATAGAATAGAATTCTTTATTGGCTAAGTGTGATTGGACATACAAGGAATTTGTTTTTGGTACATATTCCCTCAGTGTATATAAAAGAAAAGTGACATTTGTTAAGAATCTTAAGGTACAACACTTAATGATCAGAATGTTGGGGGCAGATTGCAAGTTAAATATGGAAAATAAGCTTTCAATTATAGCAAAATACGAGCAAACAAAAGAATAGAATAGAATAGAATAGAATAGAATAGAATAGAATAGAATAGAATAGAATAGAATAGAACAGAATAGAACAGAACAGAACAGAAGTAGAATAGAATAGAAGTAGAACAGAAATAGAAGTAGAAGTAGAAGTAGAATAGAATAGAATAGAATACAATAGACAATTTTCCATATTGTTTCCAATATGGAATAGAATAGAACAGAATAGAATAGAACAGAACAGAACAGAACAGAATAGAATTCTTTATTGGCCAAGTGTGATTGGACATATAAGGAATTTATCTTTGGTACATATGCTCTCAGTGTATATAAAAGAAAAGCGACATTTGTCAAGAATCTTATGGTACAACACAATGATAGTCATAGGATGCAAATAAGCAATCAGGAAACAATCAATATAAATCTAAATCATAAGGATACAAGTTACAAAGTTACAGTCGTGCAGTCCTAAGTGGGAGGAGATGGGTGATAGGAACGATGAGAAGACTAATAGTAATAGTAATGCAGCCTTAGAAAATAGTTTGAGAGTAGTGAGGGATTTATTTATTTAGCAGAGTGATGGCATTTACAAAAAAAAAACACCTGTTTTTGTGCCTAGTTGTTATGGTGTGCAGTGCTCTATAGCATTGTTTTGAGGGTAGGAGTTCAGACACTTTATGTCCAGGATGCGAGGGGTCTGTAAATATTTTCACAGGCCTCTTTTTGACTCGTGCAGTGTAGAGGTCCTCCATGGAGGGCAGGTTGGTAGCAATTGTTTTTTTTCCAATGCAGTTCTGATTATCCTTTGAAGTCTGTGTCTGTCTTGTTGGGTTGCCGAACCAAACCAGACAGTTATAGAGGTGCAGATGACAGACTCAATAATTCCTCTGTAGAACTGTATCAGCAGCTCCTTGGCCAGTTTGAGCTTCCTAAGTTGGTGCAGAAAGAAAAACTTGCTAAAACAGCTTGCCAGCAGACACAGTCTGAGAAAAAAATGTATAGAAAATATATGTGCATACTCAATAAGAGCCAAACCCAACATGCTGAATAAATTCCTTGCCCCCCCCCCCTGTGGTTTTTTTTTGCCCGTTTGCCACATTGTCTGCACCGGATTTGGGGGAAAAATGAATTCAGTTAACAAAGAGAATTTCTGTGAAAGAGAAGAAAAGGCAATAATTCAACCGAAGAAATGCAGATGATGTTATATCATGATGTAGCTTAATTAGACAGATTGCTGCTGATTCGTAGCTTTTTACCCCCAACTAGAAATAGTAACAATTAAAAATAAAATCGAGACCTCCAATCCTTTGCTCTAATGCATCTAAGAAGGTAAGGCAGCCCCATGAATAGATGAGCATGTCATACAATTCCTGAAGTTCATAAAAATATTGCTAAAAGGGAGAGCACTTCCCTGTCATGCTTTTTACAATCAGCTTTTAGTTCAGACATAGCTAGAAGATGAAAAGAAGAACAGCTGTGCCTTCAGTTGGTTAATGAGATCGATAATTGTGGAGAAAAAACCAACTATATAGGTACAGGCTGGGTGAAACTTGGCTTAAACCCAGGAACTGTAGGAGGGATCTTTGAATCCTAGTGGACAATCACTTAACTATGAGCCAATAATGTGTGGCAGCAGTCAAAAAAGGCAATGCAATCCTAGGCTGCATTAATAGACAGATAGAATCAAGATCAAGTGAAGTACTAGTACCGTTTTACAAAGCCGTAGTAGGGCCATACTTGGAGTATGGCATCCAGTTCTGGTCAGCACAATGTAAAAAAGATGTTGAGACACTGGAAAGAATACAGAGAAGAACGACAAGAATGATTAGGAGTTGACATTGAGGCAGGAGGGGGTGCACAGGTGAACCCACCAGTGGCTGGCCAGGTTAGGTAGTCTTAATAGAATGGACCTTATAAATTTATATTAGCTTGACATTTCACTCTAGTCCACTTTGACTCCTAACTTCCTCATAAGTCTTACAAATATTACGGAGGAGTAAAGGAGGGGCACAGGCAGCCAGGCGTGGGTGTAAGATAGAACAGGGGTGAAACGGCCAATAGCTTAAGACATTATAAGAACTTCTCTTTTTGTATTTTTCCTATGTACTTCTCTATTTGTAACATTCCAAAATGAACTTCTCCTTTTTGAAATGTCATGTTTGTCTCGTGTATGGAAATGCCTTGAGAATGCACAGTGTGGAACACGGCATAAAAGTAGCATCCTGGGCAGAGCCCAGGCAGTTCAGATTTTGGTGTGTGAACACGCTGAACTCGATGCATCATTAAAGCTGTTTCTCTTGCACCTTCATGGTCTCGAGTCCTGGTCTTTTGTAAGTAGATTGCTAAACAAAACCTCAATCTGCTGCTACAACACAATGTACACTCTAAGTATATATTATAAAGATATCCTTTTGTTGATAAATAATTTTAATAAGGAAGTAATCAAAAATTGGTATATATATATATGAAGTATTTAGAATACCTTGTTGAAAAATGAAGGAATAATATTTTTGTTTGAATGTATGATGTACAAGGACAATAATGAACATAAGCGTACTTGATAGATGATTGACGGGATTATACATAATTGAAAATATTGATATACAAATATAAATTGTTGGTAAAAAAATTATACCGTAAAAATATTTAGAATGGGATAAGTGATTATATAAAGGTATATTGTTATTAAACAGACAATCAAGAATGTAAAGGAATTAGGTTTATTGAAAAGAAAGAAATATTAATCGTAATTGAATATATGTTGTACAATGAAAGTGAGGTATCCAGTTATATTAGATGGAAAATCTGTGATTGTATATGTAATTGAGAATATGGATGCAAAAACGCTTGTAACCAAATGACATGCTGTATGTAATGGATGATAATTTTTTATGTTGTTTTTTATGATTAAAAATGAAAAAAAAATGCAAAAAAAAAAAAAAGAATGATTAGGAGTTGGAGGCCAAAACATACAAAGAACAGTTATAGGAATTGGGTTGAATTGAGCCTGGTCTAATCTAAGAATTAGGGGAGACGTGATAGCAGTGTTCCAATATTTAAAGGGCTCCTCCAAAGATGGGTGTGTGTGTATCAAACTATTTTCTAAAGCACCAAAAGGCAAGAAAAGAAACAACTAAACAAGGAGAGAAGCAATCTAGAACTAAGGAGAAATTTCCTAATAGTGAGAGCAATCAACCAATGGAACAGCTTGCCTTGACTGGAGGCTTTCAAAAAGAGACAGAAACCATTATTTGAAATGTTACAGTGCTTGAACAGAGGGTTGAACCAAAAGATATCCAAGGTCCTTTTCCAACTATTGTTCTATGTTCTATAAGAAATCTTTCCCTGATGATTTGGAAAACAATCTTAGTTTCTCCTTCCTGCTGTTTTTCAGGAAGCAAGGCGGTTGAGAGGCAAGATTGATTAATGGGGTCAACAGGGATCAATGGCCATTAGCCTCAATGCAGTAGGACTTCATTTGAAGGCCGTCTTCTAAAAGTTGCCATCGGTTGGCTACAGTGACTCTTGGACTAGATCGGTGATGGCCAACCTTTTCGGCACTGACTGCCGAAATAGGAGCGCACTGGGAAGATGATCTTCCAGTTTCTGGCATGCACATGTGCACCAGCCACCTGGTCTTTGCGCATTCATGCATGCATACCAGAAACTAGAAGACCAGGTGCATGCATGCACCAGAAATCAAAAGATCATCTTCCTGTTGTGTGAATGCACACCAGGTGGCTGCTCTTCCAGTTTCTAGCACTCCCACACATGTAAAGACCAGCTGGCTGATGTGCTGGAACTCGGAAAAGCAACGACCGATGGCTCGTGTGCCCAGAGAGATGGCTTTGCATTCCCTTATCTGGCATGTGTGCCATAGGTTTGCCATCAGGGGACTAACGTGTTTCCCAAAAACAAGACAGAGTCTTATTTTCTTTTGACCCTTGAAATAAGCACTTGGCCTTATTTTGGAGGAGGCCTTATTATTTTTGAGGTGGAGGAGGCAGTGGGTTTATTATTCGGGGAGGTCTTATTTTCAGGGAAAGAGGGTAGGTGGACAAGAGTTTCCATCCAGAAAGGAAATGCTTATGCTTTTATACTCTAATCCTGCCTGAAATTGTAGCCAAAACCTAGCTCACCCTAAAGCAACCAAATCACTTTCAGAATACAACATAAATTTAGTAAGCATGAAAACGGAAAGTGTATGGTGGGCTCCCAGCAAACATTGATAAGTTACTGAGCAAAAGGAGACCCACAGCTTGGTGCTCTCTGACCTTTATTGTTTTCTTGCAGATGTTTCATTACCCAAACTAGGTAATATCATCAGTGCTAGTGATCAGTGCTACTAGCACTGATGATGTTACTAGTTTGGGTAATGAAATGTCTTCAAGAAAACAATCAAGGTCAGAGAGCACCAAGGACCCCTGATTAAACATGTAAAAGAGATTAAAAATAAACCACAGTCTAAATTAGGTCTAATGCTGTTTTGTATTTTCCCCTGAATCCTTTTTTCCCCACTGTTACCTATTCATCCTCAAAGGAAAGTTAGTTGTCTATTAATATTTACTGTAAAGATTAATGGGTTTGAGACATTTATCATTAAAACAATCTCAAAAAGTTCTAAAATAAAACTAAAAGCTAACGGAATCTAGAGCGAACAGCCAGGAGGAAGAGGCACTACCAAGATAACAGTCAGATAAACGAGGACGGAGTCTGGGGAAGAAGTGCCATTATTTTCCATCTTAGTCTTCTCTGCTAAAAGTTCAACATGCCATTCGGAGAGAATTTGGGAGTAAGAATTTTTCAGAACCTCAAATATTCTGTTGGAAGAAATGTCCTTCTGGATTCAGTTCAGTTCCAAGTGGGGACAAAGACACTGGAAACATGGAGGCTGCTTGGAAAAAATGGTTTTTAATGGTGGACAGGACTATACTGTTTGAGGTCTTGGAGGGGGGAGGGAAGAAATGTTGAGAGTGCTCTGGTTTTATGCCCTCTCCGGGTTTTTGAATTTGAGCTTGTATTCTCATTGGTTGTCAGATTCCCAGGGGGCCATGCAGGGGATAACTCTGTAGGCTTTCCTGAGTCCCAGGCTTGGTTGACTCTTGCTGGGTGATGATGTAATGAAAGGGCTTTGGGATTCCTATTATGGCTCTGCCTGAAGAAGATAGATCTTTGTTATGTAGGATAGACTGGCTCAGGTCTTAATGGTCCATTGATAAAGGGTGTCTCTGTGTGTGTGTGTCTCTGTGTGTGTGTTTCTGCCTCCCTTTTAGAGAAAATATTCTGCTCTTTTTAATATTTCCTAAAATATTTTATTTTTCTAGGAGAGGTGTGGGTGCTAACCAGGAGTGAAATTCAGCAGGTTCTGATAGGTTCCAGAGAACTGCTAGCGGAAATTTTGAGTAATTTGGAAAACCAGCAAATACTACCTCTGGCTGACCCCAGAGTGGGGTGGGAATGAAGGTTTTGCAATACCCTTCCCTCAGGAGTGGGGAGGGAATGGGGATTTTACAGTATCCTTTCCCCTGCCATGCCCACCAAACCACTCCCACAGAACCGGTAGTAAAAAAAAATAGAATTTCACCACTGGTGCTCACTTCCTTGAATTCCAAAACATTAAACACATTTCTTATATTTTCCTATGACTGTCTTTTAGGTAAAAAAACCCACATTGATCCGCATGAATAAAGCCTTGCACATTTATTTTCAGTCTCTCAGCCAAAATCACTGTAAACAACTTAATAATCATTCGCTAATAATATTGGCTGATAGGGTTTTTTTTGTTAAAGTCAAACCTTGTCCAGTCTTAGGCATTAATGCTACATTAGCCTCTTTTCAGTTCTCTGGTATCTTTCCCCTCTTCAAAATACAATTCATCTTATTTTGTACAGCTTGTAAAAGTTATTACACTATCTCTCGCTTGTAATTTCAATATCATTTTCTTTTTTTCTTTTTTGCAATTTGTATGCCAACCACTTCCCTAGTTTATTTGCAAACCCCCCAAAAATGTTGTTTTGCATAATTCATTTTTATTTCCATTTCTCTTAATGTTAACATAGATAATTGCTGCTGTAGAAACTTAATTTGTTGAAAAATATTTACCTTCTCTGAAAACTTCTTTAATCCCTCTTTTGTTTTATCTTAATTCAAAATAGCTTGCGTTTTCTCTTTCTTTCTTTCTTTCTTTTTTTTTTTTTTGAGTTCACTCTTATGTTGTGTAAAGTAACTTCTCATGAAAGTTTTGGTTGTTTCCCAAACCATTCTTACATTCTTTACTTTTATTAAGACTAGCTGATAACCTGGCATTGTCCAGGTATTTATTTATAGGGGGAAAATATTCGGACCAAACATAATGTTGGATTTTCTGCCTTACTGGATGGAGCCCCCTTATGGAGTACTGTGCTGTACAGTAGAAGCCATTTTACAGCTGTATACTAGAAGCCATTTGAAGAAACTACAGGCTATATCATCACAGAACACAAAATCCTAGGGGTGTTAGGGGTGTCTTACACCCACCTTATTTGTTTCCAGATGGTAAGTCATCTGTGTACCAAGTTTGGTTGAAATTGCTCAAGGCATTCCAGAGTTATGCTGGAACACACACACACACAGCCGTGTGTGTGTGTGTGTGTAGATAGATAGATAGATAGATAGATAGATAGATAGATAGATAGATAGATAGATAGATAGATAGATAGATTCTCCAAAACTGAAACCAACTCCTCGAACCTCCTTAGACATAGGAGAGGATTAGAGATCACTCACAAGTTCTCCAGCTAGTTGTTCCTCTCGAGAAGACCGAAGACAGCAGTTTCTGATGGATTTTGGGCACTAGTGGATGAAGGAATAACTGTTCTTCTCAAAGCATGGTCAGCACCTTTGGAAGTTCATCTACCTTCTTGTTTTAATCACTTTTGGAAAGTGCTTGTTAATTGCTTTTTCAGCCATTAGAAACCTTTGGGTTGGCAAGTTTGGAAGTATCAAGCAAGTTTGTTATTCAATCCTTAATGAAAGAAAGTTTTAATTACAAGTTTAAGGACTGAGCTATCAGACTAATGACCAACAGTTGCTCAGATTCAAGTCTGAAAACACAAAACTCAAGGCAAAGGTAGGAAAAAATAAAGTCCACCAACTCAAGGCAAAGGTGGGAAAAAATAATTCACTGAATTGAACTACAATGGGTATAAGATGAGCTGTGTTTTGGCAGAGGGCAATCCATTGTTGTAGGGATTTAATCCTAGTAAGCAATAGAGGTTCTTATCTAGTTGTTGTAAGTTGACTTCAGTCAAGTTTGAATCAAGGAGTCTAACTAAATAGAGTGCTTGGAAAGTTGCTCTCAACAACTGTCTGATATATACCCCTTTCCCTCCCTCACAAACACACACTGATTTACACAAGATGCAAGATTAGGCTTTGAGTGTCCACATCACTTTGGTTACCTAATTCAATTTGTTTGAATTCTCCTTAAACCTGGAGATTTTAATTAAGGTCATGCTCGAACAAAACAGAATAATACAGAAATATCACTTTCTATTACTTGGAAAGCATGTTTTTCAGCGAAGTAGTTCAAATTGTCTTTGACTTTTCAACAGTCCTATCCTTCAGACTGAATGAACCTATTATGCACTACATTTTCAAGGCAGAATAGAATAGAATTCTTTATTGGCCGAGTGTGATTGGACACAAAATGTTTTTGTCTTTGGTGCATAGGCTCTCAGTGTACATAAAAAGACAAGATACATTTGTCAAGAATCAATAAGGTACAGCACTTAATGATAGCCATAGGGTACAAATAAGCAATCAGGAAACAGTATCAATATAAATCATAAGGATACAAACAGTCTTGTAGTCATAAGTGGGAGGAGATGGGTGTTAGGAACAATGAGAAGATTAATAGTAATAGTAATGGAGACTTAGTAAATAGTTTGACAGTTGTTGAGCAAATTATTTGTTTAGCAGAGTGATGGCGTTCTGGAAAAAAACTGTTATTATGTCTAGTTGTTCTGGTGTGCAGTTCTCTATAGCGTCTAGGAGTTGGAACAATTTATGTGGGGTCTGTAAATATTTTCACTGCCCTCTTTTTGACTCGTGCAGTGTACAGGTCCTCAATGGAAGACAGGTTGGTAGTAACTGTTTTTTCTGCAGTTCTGATTAATCTTTGAAGTCTGTGTCTGTCTTGTTGGGTTGCTGAACCAAACCAGACAATTATAGAGGTGCGGATGACGGACTCAATGATTCCTCTGTAGAACTGTATCCTTTCCATGCTCGCTATTGTCAAGCCCAGAAACATCAAAGAAGAAACATTTGACCATTGTTATCTAACACTGCTGTTAAGCTTTAAACAGCCATGGTCTGTTGGGGTTTTGCCAGTGGTGGGATCCAGCCAGTTCGCACCTATTCGGGAGAACCAGTTGATAACTTTCTAAGCAGTTCGGAGAACCAGTTGTTGGAAGAAATCTCCTTTTATTTTTTTCCACTCTACAGGGCTAATCCTGTAAGGAAGGCAGGAAGGAAACATTCTGGTGTTGTTTCTAGCCTAATCTTTATTGCCCTGCTTACAGAAACTGCCTCTCCGGTTAACCCTTATTACATTGTAACAGATAAGGCGAAGTGCCCATTGACCTGAGTGACATTGAGTTGGCCACACCCACCCAGTCACAAGACCACCAAGCCAAGCCTACCCAGCTAGTCATTAGGAGAGAGGACCGGTTGTTAAATTATTTGAATCCCACCACTGGTTTTTACAGTACGGAAGAGATCTTGTAGCCACCTCAGTTTTAAAATCCCTATCACACATCATCAAATAGAACTGGACCAAAGGGGCAAGAGAAGGTAGCTGAGCTCATCCATCAAAAATAGCAATAGCAATAGCAGTTAGACTTATATACTGATTTGTAGGGCTTTTAGCCCTCTCTAAGCGGTTTACAGAGTCAGCATATTGCTCCCAACAATCCGGGTCCTCATTTTACCCACCTCGGAAGGATGGAAGGCTGAGTCAACCCTGAGCCGGTGAGATTTGAACAGCCGAACTGCAGAACTGCAGTCAGCTGAAGTAGCCTGCAGTGCTGCATTTAACCACTGTGCCACCTTGGCTCTAGAGCTGAAGGCCCACGGAATGTCCCAAAGGATAGTAAACATTGGCTTCTGTGCTTACCTTGGTTTCCTTTGTGGTGTGTTCAATTTCCCAAAGCTTTTGCTTCCTTCACTTCTTGCTCAGTTCTTTCTATTGATAACTGCTCCAGCCACTGACCACCACTTGAACTGATAGATTTGGGCTGAGTGCTGCAATTCTCACCTCTCCTCTTCCAAATGAGTAGTATAGTTAGTCCTCGACTTATAACTGTTCATTTAGTGACCGTTCAAAATTACAGTGGTACAGAAAAAAAGTGGCGTATGATGGTTTTTTCACGCTTTGAACCATCCCCATGGTCACATGATCAAAATCTGGGCGCTTGGCAACCGACTCATGTTTATAATGGTTGCAATGTCCTGGGATCATACGGTCATCTCTTGTGGACTTCTGACCAGCAAAGTCAATGGGGAAGCTGGTTTCATTTTACAGCTGTGATACTAAGTTAACCACTGCAGTGATTCTGTCAAGCGCCCGTGGAATCAGGAGATTCAGGCAGTTGAAATAGTATCAAGATATATTGCAAGCTTACGCTCTCTACAAAAATCTGAGCTACTAATTATCCTCTTTTAATAACCCCATAATCCCTTGTGGGATTGAGTATGGGCAACTGAATGGAGCAGAGTGTTTACTGGCCCAATGCCCTTCCTGTCACCAATGCGGAGTTTTTCCCCCAGCAGATATATTTGCATTCAATGTGGGCTGTACTGAGATCTCTTGTGGGCATGCAGGGACTCGTGACTTACAATGTGTTTGGCCTCTCCCTCAGGCTGATCCTGGTCCTCTCCTACAGATTCAGTTAACAACTGTGGCAAGAAAGGTCATAAAATAGGGCAAAACTCACTTAACGACTATCTTGCTTAGCAACTGACATTTTGGGCTCTGTTGTAAGTCATAGGTCAAGGACAACGTGTACAATACTGAAGCTAAAGCAGGATAGGGAACAAAAACTATCAAAAAGAACAGCTGCTTCTGATGAAGAAATGCTTTTATTGCCTGGAAGTGTAGCTTCAGCAGAAGACAAATATCAGGAAGAGTATGTTAAAAAAAAAAGAAGGGACATGGTGACTCAGTGACTAAGACGCTGAACTTATCAATCAGAAAGGCCAGCAGTTTGGCGGTTCAAATCCCTAGTGCCATGTAGCGGAGTGAGCTCCCAATACTTGTCTGCCAACCTAGCAGTTCGAAAGTATGTAAAAATGCAAGTAGAAAAATAAGAACCACTTTTGGTGAGAAGGTAAAAGGGTTCTGTGCACCTTTTGCAGTTTAGTCATGCTGGGCCACATGATCATGCAGACGTCTTTGGACAGCACTGGCCTTTCAGCTTTGAAACAGGGATGAGCACTACCCCCTAGAGTCAGGAACAACTAGCACATATGTGCGTGGGGAACCTTTACCTTTATGTTAAAAATGAGTCTAAAGTTGTTATGCACTTCTAGGGGGGAAAAACAAATTAGAAAAAGAGCTGTTACTTCTGGCTCTTTCCCATAATATTAGAAACTCAAGTCATCCAATAAAACATTCAGCGAGAACATTTTCTCTGTGCTGGGTTCTCAGAAGGAATAAATATCTGAATCAACAATGCAGACCATGATCACTCAAGGGCAGTAAGTGCTGATCCCTATGTAAATCCAATTCTTTGTCTGATTCTCCAGGGATACTGTAAAAGAATGTTTCCCTTCCTCCATTAGAAAATATCTTTTTTAGACTTGTAGGCATTGCCCTCTCTTTCGTAATCCGCTATTTTATGTCAGATAACTTGTCAACTGAAACAACTTCTTATTTCCCGTTCACTGATTTTTCTCTTTGCTGGTTGAATTTCAGAAGCTTATCAAGCGAACTCCGTACTGCCTTTGAACACAAACAGTAGTGGGTTTAAGTTCAGAAATAAAGCAAACTATTAGACTAAAATAAGAAAATATTTTAAGGACAAGTTTGTTCTCTTCGGTTTATGTTGGAGACTGATGCAATCTAAGGTCTCTGTTTCCAGATCATCAACAATTCTTTCCAAAAAAGTGAAGAAGAAATGAACAAACCAAAAAGTAAGTCATTCCCCCCCCCCTGAAATAATATCAGAATCTTTGCATTCCTACTCCTACCCCCAGGCATTGTTATTGGAAAAAATTTATATGCAAGAAAGATACGTGCTATCCCAAAGATGTTCTTTCTTTCTTTCTTTCTTTCTTTCTTTCTTTCTTTCTTTCTTTCTTCTTTCTTTCTTTCTTTCTTTCCTTCTTTCTTTTTCCCTTCTTTCTTTCTTTAAAACAAAAATTTGCAGATAACACCAAGCTGGCAGGACTAGCCAACACTCCAGAAGATAGGCTTAACATACAGAAGGAGTTTGACAAACTGAACATTGGGCACTATCTAATAAAATGAAATTCAATGGTGAAAAGAGAAAGGTTCTACATTTAGGCAAGAAAAACAAAATGCACAGGTACAGTATAGGTGGTACCTTGCTCAATAGTAGTAACTGTGAAAGGGATCTTTGAGTCCTAGGGGACAACCATTTAAATATGAGCCAGCCATGTGCAGCAGCTGCCAAAAAAGCCAACGCAGTTCTAGGCTGCATAAACAGAGGGATAGAATCAAGATCACGTGAAGTGTTAATACCACTTTATAATGCCTTGGTTAAGGCCACACTTGGAATACTGCATTCAGTTTTGGTCTTGACGATGTAGAAAAGATGTGGAACTCTAGAAAGAGTGCAGAGAAGAACAACAAAGAGGATTAGGGGACTGGAGACTAAAACATGAAGAACGGTTGCAGGTACTGGGTATGTCTAGTTTAATGAAAAGAAGGACTAGGGGAGACATGATAGCAGTGTTCCAATATCTCAGGGGTTGCCACAAAGAAGAAGAAGTCAAACTATTTTCCAAGGCACCTGAGGGTAGAACAAGAAGCAATGGGTGGAAACTAATCAAGGAGAGAAGCAACTTAGAACTGAGGAGAAATTTCCTGACAGTTAAAACAATCAATCAGTAGAACAACTTGCCTCCAGAAGTTGTGAATGCTCCAACACTGCAAGTCTTTAACAAGATGTTGGATAGTCATTTGTCTGAAATGGTACAAGGTTTCCTGCCTAGGCAGGGGGTTGGACTAGAAGACCTCCAAGCTCCCTTCCAACTCTGCTATTGTATTGTATTGTAAATAATACAAATATTACACATACAACTTAATACAAAAAAGAAAGACAAAAGAAAAAGGGGAAAAAAACAAATATTACAGTGCAGCCGCACCTCCTGGAGACTTTCCCCCTCCTATATTTCTTAGATATACAATATATTCCAATTGTGCCCTCCAAAACAACATATATTCTTGAGTAGGTTTATTCCCTTTGCCTTCCACCAACACTGATTTTATAAAATCTCCCCCCATGTTTCATTATAATGATTTACTTTAACCATCCCTTTTTAAAGTTTAATTTATGTTGTTAATTTATCATTTGTTGCCATATTCCAAATTTCAGTATACCACTCATTTCTTTGAATATCCCAATTTCACCCCCAATGGTTAACTATCACTAATATAGCTGCCATTATCAAACCAAAGCTGTGTTTTCAAAAGGCAACTGGACTTACTTTGGTTTTCTTTGAAGATGCTTTGCTTCTCCTCCAAGAAGCTTCTTCAGTCCTCTTGGATGAGAAGCGAAATGTTCTCCAGGAAAAAAAACCCCAAGAAAATCCAGTTGCCTTTTGAAAAAGCACCTTTGGGACAACCGTGACCTGGATGACTGAATATCTCCATAGACATATGCTGCTCCTGTTTCACAAGGACGGGAATTTAGAATTTATGGGAATATGTTTTTGATTTGTTGTCTTTCTGTCACTTTCAAACGTGGACAGGAACTGTTTAGATAGAGACCAGAATTCCTTCTCAGTCTTTGACACAAGTCACACCCAGAAACTTGAAAATACCAGCTTGAGGAAAGCAATCCCAATATAGATTAACTCATACACTTCTTTAATTTTGTCCTTTTTATAAGTTAGTAGAGCCGCTAACTTAGTAGAGTGAGCTCCCGTTACTTCTCCCAGCTTCTGCCAACCTAGCAGTTTGAAAGCACGTAAAAAATGCAAGTAGAAAAATAGGAACCACCTTTGGTGGGAAGGCATTTAATTATGCTGGCCACATGACCACAGTGACATCTGGCTCTTTGGCTTTGAAACGAGGATGAACACTGCCCCTTAGAGTCAGGAACAACTAGCACATATGTGCTTTACCTTTTTAAAGCCGCAATTGGGCAAATAACATGAGATCCATGGTACAGAATTCTTTGCTTGATAATTTCAATTGGTGCTAAGCTTATACACTTGCAACACTAACTAATTCTGTTTAAAAGGATCCCACCTTCTTTCTTTCTTTCTTTCTTTCTTTCTTTCTTTCTTTCTTTCTTTCTTTCCTTCCTTCCTTCCTTCCTTCCTTCCTTCCTTCCTTCTTTCTTTCTTTCTTTCTTTCCATCATCTATCTATCTATCTATCTATCTATCTATCTATCTATCTATCTATCTATCTATCTATCTCTATCAAATCTACATGGCCACTCACTTTCTTTCCTTAAGAACCAGCTAAATATCTATACACAGCAATCGGACCCAAAAGCTGGGATAGGCAAATAAACCTAAATTAATTCCAGTTCCCAATTCAATGCAATTATATGTGATTCCAAGATTAAAGACATGATCATTTGAGTTGCTAATATTACAAAGCATGCACTTTGCTAAATAAGCTTAGCTACCTAAGTTTATTATAAAATTTAATCTGGATTTATCCCTAATCAATTCTCAGGAATTCTATAGCAGAGTTTAGCTTCCAGGTGCTTCCATCCAGATTTTTCCTAGAGAGGAATAACTTCCAAGAAGGAAAAAAATAGATTAACTGATCGGTCCTCTTCCAGGTGATCCCTACAATATCTGTTTAGCATAAGACAAAATCATATAAAAATAGTTATATACATAACCTAAGTAATCTAGTAATCTTTTATTCAGAAGAAATAAAATAGTCTAGAAAATAGCGATGGATTGAGCTTGATAAAGAATAAGCATATTGTTGTACCCCTTCTCTTATTTTCAAGGATAATCAACCAAAATTCCCTCAGTTCATCTTCGAAATATTTGATTTCCTGTCCTTGATCTCCTTCATAGCCCATCTGGGATGCTATTAATTTGAATTCTTTTTGCAGTTTGATGCCCCAAACTGGAGATGCTACCTGAGATTGGGTATGATCAATGCAAAACAAAACAAAAATAAACAAAAAAAAAGTAGAACGATTAATTTCTGTCATTTGGAAACTAGACTTCTGTCAATGTAAGTTAAAATTGCTTGTTATTTCTTGTTATCGTTTTCATTTCAGTGGTTTATTAAGGTTTCTCATTATCTGTAGAAAATGGAGAAGAGTTATAACCATAATGAGAACCAAAAGCAGATACACCATCTCCCTTTTGTCAATTAGTAAAAGTGTCAGGAAAAATAACGAACTTTGTCCTTCTCACCGCAGTGATGGACCTCGACAACATGGCTGAAAACCCACTATTTTCCTCTAAGTAGTTCAGCGGAATGGAGAACAAAAGCCAAGAGGTGGAAAGGATGAAAAGAGGTGAGAAATGTCCAATGTCCATTGTGTATTACCATCAAAGTGGAAGTAAATCACTCCAAAGGTAGTGGGGGAGTACATATGGCTCTTTACAGAGAGCTGTACATTTCAAAAGTAGTGTAATTTCCTTTAGACCACAGGAGGGCAATTTGGGTGACCATTTAACCTTTTAGAAAGATGTTGAAGATCACAAAGTGGGCGGGTTATTATGATGATTAGCGTATGGCATTGTTGCAACAGCCAGGAGACCGCAATGCTATTGCAGGGCAGTAGTTCAAGGTGCCCTGTTATAGGACATGCTTGTGTGCGTCCCAAAGTGCACCATAGGAGAGAAAGCAGGCTTCGCACCAAAAAGAAAGACAAGTGTATTGTAATGTGCTCTACATGGGGCTGCCCTTGAAGAGTGTTCGAAGACTCCAATTAGTCCAGAATGCAGCCGCGCGAGCGATTGTGGGTTACACCTATCCTCCGCGAGCTGCACTGGCTACCTATTAGTCTCCGAATCCGCTTCAAGGTGCTGGTCGCTACCTATAAAGCCCTACATGGCATCGGACCTGGGTACCTGAGAGACCGCCTCCTGCCAATTACCTCTCTCAGACCAATTAGATCGCACAGGTTGGGTCTCCTCCGGATTCCATCTGTCAGCCAATGTCAGCTGGCGACTCCCCGGGGGAGAGCCTTCTCTGTTGCAGCTCCGGCCCTCTGGAACGAGCTCCCTGTTGAGATCTGGACCCTTACTACCTTCCCGGCCTTCTGCAAAGCCACCAAGTCCTGGCTGTTCCAGCAGGCTGGGGGGCGGGGGGGCTGAGAAACATTTACCTCCATAGAAATTGTGAATGTTGGTTTTGTTTTTAATATGTTGTCTTTGTCTCATTCCCCCCTTTCCCTTGTCTTTTGTGAGCCGCCAGGAGTCCTCTGGGAGTGGGCGGCATACAAGACAGACAAACAAACAAACAAACAAACAAACAAGTTGCTCTTCCTGCAGTGTCACTCAAGGCTCCCCCCTTTTCCAGAGCCACCTCAGAAACCCACAGTGCAGCTGGGTAGGTTCAGAGCTATTAGGAATCTGAGTGCCTGCACAGAGCATCAGCTCCTCTCTCTGCCGAAGTGGTACCTATCTATCTACTTGTATAGAACATGCTATCGAACTGTTAGGTGGATGAGAAGCTGAGGCAAGTTACAGGAATCCACCCTGCCACGCTGTGCAAGGGCTTGAACCGCCAGAGCTGAGAGCATCTTCAGCATCATTAAGCCACTGAGCCACCACAACTCTCAGTGGGTGGATCACAGCTGTTGTGGATTGTCGGCTGCCAGCCCCTCTAGCAGCCAAATCAGAGGAGGAGGAAGAGGCGTGGGAATCAGGGTCAGCATCAAGGCAACTTGAGAGCTCTAAGAGGGGAGAGGGAATGGAGTTGGCAGAGAGAGAGAGACAGAGGCGGAGCCTGAGCCATCCATCAACCCTCACATGGAGAGTCAACAACCCCCAGCCCTGGAGGTGGTTGATGATGAAGAAGAGGAACAGCTGGGTCCAGGGCCTGATGTGCAGATGTGCAGAAGGCAGAGAAGAGAAGTGGAAAGTCATCAGCTGATCGAAGAACCACCGCTGCTAGCGAGGCCTCACCCTAGCTCTGGGAATAAAAGGCAGGGGGCAGAGGGAAATAGATGTGGAAGACAATTATTCATCTTCCGGGCAGACAAACTAGTTAGCCTATGAGAGAAACTTTTTGCCAGGGCTGCCAGCACTCCTAATAAAGAAATATTTTGAGTTCATGTCATAGGATTTGTTGTGTTTGGGGAGCTGGATCAGAACAACAGCATACATGCATGACAAGGGTATCTTTGTGGGGAAATATTAATAGTTCTTCATTATTGAAGTAAAATGTGGCTCACAATAATTTTTCCGATCTTGGTGAGAAGATTGCATTGGATCCCCACACATTTTAGCTTGACCCCAGCCCATCTGCACCAGTGGATTTCAAAAAAGATTACTACCGGTTCTGTGGGCATGGCTTGGTGGACGTGGTAGGGGAAGGTTACTGCAAAATCTCCATTCCCTCCGCATTCCAGGGGAAGGATACTGCAACATCACCATTTCCTCCCAATCAGCTGGGACTTGGGAGGCAGAGAATAGATGGGGGCGGGGCCAGTCAGAGGTGATATTTACCAGTTCTCCGAACTACTCAAAATTTCTGCTACTGGTTCTCCAGAACTGGTCAGAACCTGCTGAATTCCACCTCTGATCTCCAACCCTCCTGCATTTTAGAAAATAATAGGACACATCTCAACCAAGTGAAGGAAACTGTCAGGGCTGCTTCTCTCAATAACCAAGAAAGAAACCACTCAACTCCATTTTTCAGAATTAAGAGTACTTTTACTGGTTATGAGTAGATAGTAGCTAAGCAAAGCAAGATCTGAGGCAAAAGCACACGTAATCATAGATATCAATATGTGACCCAATCCCCTCCCCTTGGTAACTCCATCCCATAGTCCCATAGTTTGGGATATTCTATTTAATTTTTTTTAACTTTTGTATTATGTGTTTCTTTTAATGTTGTACGCCACCCTGAGTCCTTGGGAGAAGGGCAGCATATAAATCTAATAAACCTAAACCTAAACCAATCCAAACAGCCCACAGGTGTCATGTGGGAGACATCTTCAAAAATCATCATCAGGTTGGTATGCTGGACAGTTGGCCTTGGCGGGAAACTCCTCTCCCTGCTACATGCGCAGTAGATGATGAGAACAACTCCCTTATTACAGTCACTCCTGCACAGAATATTTCCCTCACCCAAATACCATGCCCCCCCCTCCCCGTTTCAATGGCAGCCGAAAAGCAAGCAGTAAAACAAAGGCTGACAGAAACCGTGATTCAGGCTGTCCGCAGTAGGAGATTTACTTACTTTGCTTACTTCAGAGGAGTGGCAGAGCATTAAATGAGATAGAGTGCCCTGTTAGGGTCTATAGGTAGTCTTTAATTTATGATCATAATTATGACCTTAATTAAAGCCATTTGGTTGCTAAGCAACATGGTCCAAATCTCATCATCACATGACCAGGCCCAATTAATCTTTCGTGCCACAGCCTTTAAATGACATTATTGTTAAGCAAATCAGATGGTCATTAAGTAAATCACATGATTGTTAAGTGAATCCAACTTCCCCAATTGATTTTGTTTAGCAATAGCAATAGCAGTTAGACTTATATACCGCTTCATAGGGCTTTCAGCCCTCTCTAAGTGGTTTAAGAGTCAGCATATTGCCCCCACAGTCTGGGTCCTCATTTTACCCAACTCGGAAGGATGGAAGGCTGAGTCAACCCTGAGCCGGTGAGATTTGAACCGCCGAACTGCAGCTAACAATTAGCTGAAGTGGCTGCAGTATGCACTCTAACCACTGCGCCACCTCGGTTTGTTGGAAGCAGGCTGGAAAGCTTGCAAATTGCAATCCCAGGACCACAAGAGGCTGCAAACATCTTAAATGGGAGTCAGTTGTCAAATGCCTAAATTGCGATCATATGGCTACAGGAATCAGAATCGAGCTGGAAGGGGTCTTGGAGGTTTTCTAATCCAGCCCTTGTTCAAGCAGGAAACCCTATACCAAACTGCCCAGGCTTTTCCTAAAAAACAACAACAACAATAGCAATAGCAGTTAGACTTATATACGACTTCATAGGGTTTTCAGGCCTCTCTAAGCGGTTTACAGAGTCAGCATATCGCCCCCACAGTCTGGGTCCTCATTTCACCCACCTCGGAAGGATGGAAGGCTGAGTCAACCTTGAGCCGGTGAGATTAGAACCACTGAACTGCAGTTCACAACCCAGTGATGAAGCTACAACTTCTGAAGGCAAGCTAGTTGATTGTCCTCACTGTTAGGGAATTTCTCCTTAATTCCGGGTTGATTCTCTCCTTGATTAGTTTTCATCCGTTGTTTCTTGTCCTGTCCTCTGGTGTTTTGAAAACTAAACTGATCCTCTCTTCTTTGTGGCAGTGTCTCAAATACTGGAATACTGCTATCATGTTCTCTCTTAGTCTTTCTTTTCTCTAGACTAGCCAAACTGAAATGCTGCAACTGTTCTTCATATGTTTTAGCCTCCAGGCCTTTAGTTGTCTTAGTTCCTCTTCTTTGCAAAATCTCAGGATCTTTTTTGTAACATGGTGACAGTGGTGAAATTCATTTTTTTTTTACTATTGGTTCTGTGGGTGTGGCTTGTTAGGCGTGACTTGGTGGGCGTGGCAGGGGATGGATACTGCAAAATCTCCATTCCTACCCTACTCTGGGGCCAGCCAGAGGTGGCATTTGCCGGTTCTCCAAACTACTCAAAATTTCTGCTACTGGTTCTCCAGAACCTGTCAGAACCTGCTGAATTTCACCCCTGCGTGGTGACCAAAATTGGATGCATTATCTAAGTGTGGTCTTAACTAAGGCTTTATAAAGTGTTGATTCCTACCCTCTGTTAATGCAACCTAGGATTGTGTTGGCTTTTTTTTTGGCTGTCAAACATCACATTGAGTGGACTCTGTTTTCCAAATTAAAATCAATGATTCAACCAGGATTCATTTGACGATCTAAATTCCATCCACAACCTGAAGGGAATCAATGCTGTTAAATACACATACACACACACAAACACACGTCTGTGTGCTTCTGTACTAGTGAAGATTTTGCACCTTCGTCCGAAAACACACAGGCCTCCGGGTAAACCTTAGTTCTGTGGACATATTACTATGAAAAACATAATCCCCTTAGTGTTCATCAGCACGGCAAGTTTTGCTTTCTCTCCAAATTGATTGACCCCTGTCAAAACACTCGAAATTGATGCCTGTCCAATCTGCAATTCATTACGAGGAGTTGTTAGCATAACAAAAATATAACTGCACCTTCCTGTGTAATGGGCATTCAGGCCACATTGCACACCCCTCCCTGCCTTTCAGTGGCCTGTCAGAGCTGATCTAAATCAACAAGTAAACTAGGAAAGCTTTATTGCCCAAGTAGGATTTCAGTTCCCAGAATGATAAGGGTATTATGACAGGTATTGATTTCCTAAGATGGCAGTCAGCATTGAAAGATGGAGCTGGTGTTTTTCGTTTTTCTTTTTTTTTTGTTCTCACCTTATATTATCCGTATTGGGAGTCTTTCTGGAGAGCACGAAGGCTTCTTCAGGCTGCTAATAAACCAAGAAGCCACATATATGGGGGTGGGGTGGGGGAGTCCTGACTAATCAATGTATATTAAACAGCCATTAAGATGACGAAATACAATATTTTCACATCTTTCTCCTACAGCAGTGTTTAACAGACCTTCCCGCCTCCCAATCTATGTCTAGTCTAATGAAGACGAGAACTAGGAATTTTATGATATTTTTAATATGGTTTTCTGTTTTACATCTGCAGCTTTTTTTTTTACATTTGTTGTTTAATCTCATCGCTGTGCCCTGCCTAGAGTTGCTTTTGATGAGATGGGTTTCCCTGTTTTTGGCCTAGCAGGCTTAAGGGAAGCCTGCTGGGAGCAAAAACGGAGCCCCCCCCCCCCCCCGTTTTTGGCTATGCAATGTGTGATTGTCCTACACTTCTCCTTCTCCTCTTCTTCCTCCTTCTCCTCCTCCTCCATCACCATTTCCTCCTCCTCCTCCTCCTCCTCCTCCTCCTCCTCCTCCTCCATCACCATCACCATTACCACCACAACTTCCTCCTCCTCATCCCTCTCTTCTTCCTCCTCCCTCTCCTCCTCCTCCCTCTCCTTCTCCTCTTCTTCCTTTTCCTCCTCCCTCTCCTTCTTCTCCTCTTCCTCCTCCTCTTCCCCCCTCTCCCCCTCCATCAGGACTATGCCCTTTTCAGTGGTGGGATTCAACATTGTTTACTACTGGTTCTGTGGTTGTGGCTTGGTGGGCATGGCATGGCTTGGTGGGTGTGGTAGAAAGGTAAAGTGACAAGATTTTAAGATGGGTAAAGCGGGACACCATTGACGGGGGGGCGGAGGGGGGAGCTCGGAGCACCTGAGCTGTAAAAAAAAAAGGGCTGTAAATGGTGCTTTTACAGCCCTCTCTGAACAGTTTACAGGATGGAAAGGGGAGGGAGGCAAAGGGAGGAAGAAAGGAAGGAGAGAAGGGAGCGAAGGAGAGGAGAGGGAGGCAAAAGGGAGGAAGGGAAGAGAAGGTAGGGAGGTAGGTAGAACCTGGCTTTCCCGAGAACGGTATGCTCCAGGCCAGGGAGGGCGAACCAAGAAGTTTAGACAGGACTTTGCTGGTGGTTGCAAAGCAGCCTTCCCCTGATTGCCTTTCCCCAACACCCCCCAACCCTTTCAAAAGCCACCCCCATCGGCAGCCTCTCCCAATTGGATCCCTGCCTGCTTCCCCTCGGCTCACCCGGACCAGGTTGCTGACGGCGGCTTGCACGGCATGGCTGCAGGGAGAGCGGCGCCTGAGAGAAGCGGGCAAAAAAAACAACTTCCGTCAGCTGAGCCGCTTGGCCTAGGACCGAGCCTCCTCCTCACCACGCTGCCACTGCCGGAACCCCCCCGCCCGAGGTCATCGGACGACTGTCACAAAAATGTCGCACGTCGGCGCGCGCACGCGCAGGGGGGGAGGGAGCCTCACCCCTCGTCGGGTGCTGCGAGTGAGCCGAGCGGAGGGAGGGAAACCACTGCCCTCTAAAGGCCACATCGGGAACGACACTTCAGAAAAGTAAAAACTTTTTTTTAACAGCGTCCTTTTTAAAATTGATGATTCGGCGTCTTTTCTTTCTTTTGGAAAATCGGGACTTTTTGAACACACCGCGGGACACGGGACAAATTTTGAAAAACCGTGACTGTCCCACCAAAAGCGGGACGTCTGGTCACCTTACGGAAAGGATACTGCAAAATCCCCATTTCCTTCAGATCAGCTGGGACTCAGGAGGCAGAGAATAGATGGGGCGGGTCCAGTCAGAGGTGGTATTTACCAGTTCTCCAAAGTATTCAAAATTTCCGCTACCGGTTCTCCAGAACTGGTCAGAATCTTCTGAATGCCACCTCTGGCCCTTTTCCATTCTGTGGACTTCAGCCCATTCTCCAACGGATAGGCTTCAGCAGCCTGCAATCGCCCAAGTCTATGCAGGCTTCCCAGCCTGTACACTTGTTCATTAAAACCTTCAACGGGTGAGAATTGAGGTCTACCTTAGTTGCCCGCCACTTACTTCTGTTTGACTTCTTTAGTTCCCCTGCTTTAAGTGTCTAACTCAAACTCCAGTCCAGCCTATGTTGCCCCTCCTTCTCCCTTTTATAGAAACACATCCTATGAGAAATAATAAATTATGTTCTAATTCCAGTTTCTCTTGGTTAGCAAAAAATAGCACTAAGCTTAACTTTGGGTTTCTGCATGAATGGACACTCAGCGGACAGGCATGGCTGAATGTAGGGCATCCCACATTGCCCCAAACAGATTAATGAAATGAAACATCTAGAAGAGAAAATGGCAGGATAGCATGATGAAAACGTTTCTATTTTTCCCCCGCCATATTTTATTCCCAGGTGGACTTATTAAGGCCTTCTTCCAGTCTTCAAATTCAAAAACTGGAAATCGGAAAAAGGAAGCTGTAGAAAATGAGGCCCAAAAAGTTTATTACCCTTTATGGATTGTCAATGGGATCCGGTGGCTCAGTGGCTAAGATGCTGAGCTTGTCGATCAGAAAGGTTGGCGGTTCGAATCCCTAGCGCTTGTAATGGAGTGAGCTCCCGTTACTTGTCCCAGCTTCTGCCAACCTAGCAGTTCGAAAGCATGTAAAAATGCAAGTAGAAAAATAGGAACCATCTTTGGTGGGAAGGTAACAGAGGTCCGTGCGCCTTCAGCATTTTGTCATGCCACATGACCACAGAGACGTCTTCGGACAGCGCTGGATCTTTGGCTGAAAAACGGAGATGAGCACCACCCCCTACAGTTGGGAACAACTAGCACCTGCAAGAGGAACCTTTCCCTTTTATGGATTGACAGGTAAATAGTGCTCATTAGTAAGCAATCAAATCTCAGAAGGTGACAATTTTTAGTTGACATTCCAGGGGTTTGGAAGCCACTCGTGATTCAATTGGAAGGGAGACCACCAAGAGATCCCAGGAGTATAGATTGAATTAGAAAGGTTTTCTGAAAAATTCTAGGAAAAAAGACAGAGGGAAATTAATTCTATATCGTCACCATGAAATCATTCACAAACAAGCACAAATTGAAGGAGGCTTAATTTATTTTTAGTAAGGTATCTGGCCTAGAATTATCACCGGATTATCTCCTATGGTCTTTCAATAATACAGTTCTAATAATATAAGGTGAGATCTTCTTGGTTTCTCAGGTTTATTAGTATCATTCTTCAAGAGAGACATTTTGTAGAGCTTTTACTGCAATTTTTTTTTTCAGGGGGTGGGATAAATAACAATGCTCAATTTTAGACTTATTAACAGAAGTGGAAAGAAAAGGTTAATCTTTTTTCCCCTTTTCATAAATGAATAACACTTTCCCCATTTCCTGCTTTGCAGGTCAAGTAAAGCTCTTTATTAAAATCCATTTATAATATTTCCTAGCTATAATTTATATGGATTCCATCTTATGTCACTGCATTTTATTTTGCCCGCTTATGTCATCTTTTCTTTACTGCGTTCTGATGAGGTCTCTCAACGCCACACCCCCTTTCTGTCTTTAATAGTAGCATTTCCTTCCTTTCTCCAGAAATCTTTTTTTATTTTCCCCATCCACTTATATCAAATGCATTAATCACAGTGCTGCACATTTAACATCTAAATGGTGCTTGGTGCTCATTGAGCATAACTGACAACACATCCTGCAAATGTCTACTGCCAGCCTCTCCCCCCCACACAGACACATTATGTCCTGCACATATTGCAGTCTTTCATGTACCCCTAATGCTGGCTTTTTGTTTTTTTTTTAGTCCATGTGGGCTTCATGGTCTGGTGCAGTGATGGCTAACCTTTTTGTTGTCCCGTGCCAAGAGAGAGAGAGAGAGAGAGAAAGAAAGAGAAAGAGAGAGTGAGAGAGAGAGAGAATGAGAACGAGAACATGTGCGTGCATGCCCATACCCATAATGTAACACGTGTGTGACAACGCCCACCACCACGCAACCTGTCCCCTGGGCATGAACATTCAACCCTCCCCATGCTCCCCAAGCATGCACGCGACCTCCCCCACACCCCCTATTTTGGGCCTAGCAGGCCTCCCTGAAGCCTCCTGGGACCAAAAACGGGCCATGGAAGGGCGCCACACATACCAATCACTGGACCAATCACCAGGAGACTGTGAGTTCTTATCTCTCCTTAGGCACAGCGGAAAGTGATTCACTGAACAAGTGCAGTGAGTTGCTTAACAATCATGGCAAAAAGATGACAAATGTGAGCATCATCCACTTAAGAATTACCTTGCTTAGTAATGGAAGTTTTGGTCCCAATTGCTGTTGTAAGTTGAGGACTACATGTACAAAGTTTTTTTCTCCACGTATCTGGGCTTGACCATAAATTGCAGATAAACTTTATACGAGAGTCAATGGAACCTGGGCCAACTGGGAAGATGCCTTAAATAATCACTCTCTTGTGATGATGTCATAGTACAGATGCTACTATTACTAAATTCCATTGCAACTTCTGTAGATAGCACATAAGCCATAGCCTTTGCACAATTGCCATGCATGAGTTATGTGGACACCCGTGAAGGTTCCAGAATTGTGGAAAACTACATTATCTAGAACTCAGTGAGTTTTATTGAAACCTGTTGTCCTCTTTCACAAGCAAGCTAATGTATTGAAATATTTGCACACATAAAGGAGAGCCATATGTCAATGTGATGGAAAGCAAGCGTTTGAAATACGCCTGATCATTCAATCAAAGTGTTGCTTCTTGTTTCTGCCTGTATAATAGTTTATCCCCATCCCTAGCCCCTTTCTTAAGAATTGCACTTTTGAGTTTTTAAAATCCATTTTTAGCCAGTTGTGCTGAGGCTAGAAAATTATTGACACAGCAGATCCGGGTAAGTGCAAAGTATCAAGCTTAGATGAATCTGTCGTGACTATTCATATTTCACAAGACCAGACCACCATCGATCAGTTCTTAGCTGATGAGTGCAAAGTTGTCTGCGTGAAATACATTTTACTGAGAAGTCTACATACATGGGTATTAGTAACTGTTTCCAAAGTGACAGCATCTTGCTGGGGTTGTTCCTTCTCAAATGTTTAGAAGGATTTGATTAGTTAGTACTTAGATGGGAGTCTATACAAGAGCTAGTAATAATATGGTGGTTGACCTTGCTTGAGCTTGAATAATGCTATTGTTTGTGCTATATTAAAGAGCTCCAGTAAAATAGAGTATATAGAATAGAATGGAGTGGAGTGAAGTGGAGTGGAACAGAACAGGGGAAGAGAGGATAGGTGAAGGGAAGGGAAGGGAAGAAGATAGGAGAGGGAAGGGGGAAGGAGAGAAGAGAAGAGGAGGAGAGAAGAGAAGAGGAGGAGAGAAGAGAAGAGGAGGAGAAGGAGAAGGAGAAGGAGAAGGAGAAGGGAAGGACATTGGAGGTCTTCTAATCCAACTCCCTGCTCAGGCAGGAAACTTTATACCATTTCAGACAAATGGTTGTCCAATATCTTTTTGGGAAAAAAACTTCCAGAGTTGGAGGATTCACAACTTCTGGAGGCAGTTTGTTTGTTGTTTGCTTGCAGACATTTCATTACTCAACTAAATAACATCATCAGTGCTAGTGAATGTTGGTTTACTCCCTATTTAAACAGTATCTTGCCTTGCTGATATAGGAGAGGGCGGGGATGTGTTAGTTCCTCGATTAAGAGATTGTTTTCTATTTAATTGTTTGTCTGGTATTCATTCCTGCTTATCTGGGTGTTGATTGCTGGAGAGGATGTGTTCTGGCCTTTTTGTTTCCTTCTTAGCTTTTTATTGTTTCCTTTGATAATTACGGGTAATAAAATGACTGCGAGCAAACAATCAAACGCAGAGAGCACCAATGTTAAACAGGCAACTTCCTTGTAGTTTTCTTTTTTCTTTAAAGCTACTCATCTCACTTGAGAGGTGTAGCATTTATTTAATGCTGTTATACAATTCCAGACAGGTGTTATATAAGATCCAGTAATAGAATGAAAATTCACACATTATATTATTAATATTCCTGTGTCTGTACTTTATTTAGTTATACAGTACACAGCAGGCTGGCAGATGAGAGAGGGGACAAGAGAGATTTCCCAGCCCCTGGCTAGGGTGGGATGTGACACTTTAGATGATAGGTTTTATAGGATTTTAGTAGACGTTTTTCCACCATTATGATCTTCTTTTCTATATGTGTTTGTTGCTCTATATGTTTGTTTTTAATTCAGTATGCTACATTCAGAGGTGGTTCAGCCAGTTTGGATTGGTTCGGGCCAGAGGTGGGTTCCTACCAGTTCGCACCTATTCGGTAGAACCGGTTCGTCAAATCTACTGAACCAGTTAGAAGAGGTTCCACCAGTGGACCCGGAAAGCAGGCCACACCTACAGAAGAGGTTCCAAGATTTTTTGAAACCCACCACTGGTCCTTGGATATGATTATTCTATACACTATCATGCTCATATTTATAAAACTCAGTGCCTCTGTGAAAGGTAAGGATGACTACTGCGTTTGTGGGGCAATCAGAACGTTGCGTGTGTTGAAGTTGTTTTAACGCAAACCAAAGATGCCTTTTAAAAAACAAGTTTACATCATATTATTATACATGCCAGTGCTGTGTGTGAGGTAATTTAAGGTGGTTCTGACAAGTGTCGTCGGCATCTTCATATCTGGTCACATGGGCGGCAAGCCACTCCCACAAAGGAGGCCACACCCACAGAGTAGGTTCGAAATTTTTTTGAAACCCACCACTGGTTCGGGCGAACCAATAGTGGAGATCGTGGGTGGGACTGTAACAGTTTTGTACCCTGCAGGCCATTACAATTATTTATCTTACCAAAAAAAAAAAAAAAAAAACCCAATTTCTTTTTCATCCAATGAATAAGAGTAGAAAACAGTGAAAGATTTCTTCAGCACATGATAAATATGAGATTTCCTTTCTAAACCCCTGCCTTCCAATTTTTTTTTAGGAACTGCTCAGTTGAGGCATAATTTAAATACTTGACAAGTTTGCATAAAGTCCCTTCTCTGAATTGTTGGTCTTGTCATGTAATTTCTCTCAATAATGGGGATGAGTTGAGTTGATCCTGACTGGAAATTGTAAAAATGGAAGAATTGGGGGCGGAGAAAATGAAGCCTTTTTAATTTGTACAGAGGTTTGTGTGTCAGTGTGTGTGTGTGTGTGTGTGTGTGTGTGTGTGTGTGTGTATTACCTTGGCTCTTTCTGACATTGCATAGCATAATGTGATGGCTTAGAATAGCTAAGTGCTAAAGGTGTGTCAAAAATATAAAGTGTCATTCAATAGGTAGTACAGGAACTCTCATGAATGAAGGCAAATATACGTTTCCTAGGATAATGTCGCAGGATCCAGTCTGGGTCAGTCACTAGGAGGAAAGCTTCGTTCTTCTGAACTTTGGACTCATGCTGAAGCCCATCCTCAGAGAACCTCTGGAATGCATGAACTTCAACTGGAATGTGTGTCCCAGTCAGAAACTAGTTTAATTGCAGTGATACTTTAATACTCAACTGCTTTGAAACACATTTTGACATGAAACTGTTGTTCCAGTATTCATCATTTGTTTGGTACTCAACACACAGAACTTGTTGATATTGGTTGCCTTGGGAGTCACTAGATTATTAATGAAGGAGAATATTTGTAGCTCAGTGTTGATATGAGGGGTCCTTTGTGCTCTCTGAGCTTGTTTGTTTTCTTGCAGGCATTTCATTACCCAAACTAGGTAACTAGGAATAGCACTGATAATGTTATCTAGTTTGGGTAATGAAACATCTGCAAGAAAGAAAAAAAAAGTTCAGAGGGCACCAAGGACCACACAATACATTATTCCTTATGGGAAAAATTTGTTTGGGTTTCATAGTTTTTTGTACTCATCATACCTCTCAGAATCAATTAATGATGAGCAAGGTTACCACTGTATTAGAAATCATAGCAATAGCACTTAGATTTATATAATGCTTCACAGTGCTTACAGCCCTCTCTAAGCACTTTTATAGAGTCAGCCAGTGGTGGGATTCAAATAATTTAACAACCGGTTCTCTGCCCTAATGATTTCTTCCAACAACCAGTTCACCAAACTGTTCAGAAAGTTAACAACCAGTTCTCCCGAAGTGGTGCGAACTGGCTGAATCCCACCACTGGAGTCTGCATATTGGCCCCAACAATCTGGGTCCTCAGAAGGATGGAAGGCTGAGTCAACCCTTGAACCTGGTGAGATTTGAGCTGCCAATTGCAGACAATTGGCATGCAGCAGAACTACCCTGCAGTACTGCACTCTAACCATTGTGCCACTGCGGCTCATGAGTAATTTGAAGGACTATTCCAGACTGAATGCAAGCAACAATTGTTCTCTCAGCTGTTATTAATTCCAAGCATCACAGTTGGTCCACAATATTTCCTGTTTGGAAAAAAAACAAAAACCTATCTGACTGTGGCTAAATTTTCCATTTGTTCTGAGTTTGTATGCTGGATGCAGAGGAGGTTCATTTTATGACATTACTGCAAGAACATCATTTTATTCATGTTTAACAAGAATTTCATGTTTCCTCCATGGCGTTACAGCCCAATCTCTTCAAGTGGAGACCGACTTAGGAATGCAAGCTTGGTATTTTTAGTTCCCACCGGACTTTTTGCAAGTCTCTCTCAAGTTTGACTGCACAGAAATATGGATCCTCCATTTGAACATGCTCATGTTCTAATTGTCATTGTTCCTAAACCCATCCATGCATACAATGTGTACCGTTCTTACAATAAGATACAACTCTCTGCTTGGGAAGACAAGTTCAAATTGTTTCCCCACTCAGGCAGAAATTAAACATTTTCTTCTTCAGACATCACCTGTTCTCAAGAGCATAGACTCCAGGCATTTCGATACCATCGACCATGGTATCCTTCTGCAATGACTGCGGGAGGTGGGGGTGGGGGGCACTGTTTTGCAGTGGTTCTCCTCTTACCTCTCGGACAGGTCGCAGTCGGTGTTAGTCGGAGGGCAGAGATCGACCACTAGGCCCCTAACATATGGGGTGCCGCAGGGTTCGGTCTTATCCCCCCTACTATTTAACATCTACATGAAACCGCTGGGCGAGATCATTCGGCGGCACGGGATAAGATACCATCAATATGCGGACGATACCCAGTTGTATCTGTCCGCCCCGTGCCAACTCAATGAAGCGGTGGACGTGATGAACTGGGGCCTTGAAGCTGTTAGGGACTGGATGAGGGCTAACAAGCTTGTGCTCAACCCGGACAAGACCGAGTGGCTGTTGTGTTTCCCTCCCACTAATTTGGCAAGTGTTCCATCTCTCAGGCTGGGGGGTCAAACATTACACCCCTCAGACAGGGTTCGCAACTTGGGAGTCCTCCTGGACCCACAGCTGACCTTTGACCATCATTTGTCAGCTGTGACCAGGGGGGCATTTGCCCAGGTCCGCCTGGTGCGCCAGTTGCGACCCTACCTGAACCTAGATTAGGCCTCCTCCGGATTCCATCTGCCAGTCAGTGTCAACTGGCAACCACGCGGAGGAGAGCCTTCTCGGTAGTAGCTCCGACCCTTTGGAACGATCTCCCCATGGAGATTCGTACCCTCACCACCCTCCAGACCTTCCGCGCAGCCCTTAAAATCTGGCTATCCCGTCAGGCCTGGGGCTAAAGATTGTAATCCATCCCCACCCGAATGGTATGAATGTTGTGCTCTTTTTAATTATGCATTGTGCTTATGTGTTATTGTTTGTATCCCCTTTCCCTATGAGTTGTAAGCCGCCCTGAGTCCCCCCAGGGAAAAGGGCGGCCTATAAATAAACTTTTCCAATTCCAATTTCCAATTCCAATTCCAATTCCATCCTGAAGAGGGCATCAGGGCAGAAATTATTTCCTTGGCATTTGATTGCTTGCAACTTGTACCATTTTGTAATTCATCATTTCATTCAAGGGCACCAAAGGAACAGTGGTGGGTTCCAACTGGTTTGGACTAGTTTGACTGAAACGATAGTGGTTTGGCGGCCTGGGCCTCTGGAACCAGCAGCTACCCAGGTCTGCCATGCCCCCAAACTGGTTCTCCGGGTGGGGCCATAGGCACTGCCATCTTGTTTTTCGCTTCTGCTTCTATTGCACTGCACATGCACACATAGCGTGCATCAAGTGCGCCTGAACCAGGAGTAGGGCCTGCCGGGATACACCCCTGCAAAGGGAAGTAAAAACTATCAAATCCAAATGTTTTTTTTTTAAAAAATCAGATAGGTAAGCTGAGCAAAAGAGAAATTGCATCAATGAAACGGACTGAAGTGAGAGCTGGTTGATGCAAAAGTTATTAAATTAATCCGAAGACTGGGATAGTCAAAAGTCAGACAAGACTTTCCTCAGTGTATGAACAATGATATGTGGAGGGCTAACACCTTGGATCATTTTAAAAAGAGGATTAGATGAATTAATAGAGGACGGTGCTATTCATATCTACTTGGAGTGTGCAGGAACTGTAAAATCCACTTTACAGCCAGCCTTTTAAAGGCTAGAAGTAACTTAAACCTCTTTGTGTGAATTTGAGAAGTAGCCTCTCCTGATTCAAGAATAATATCTGAGGGGGGGGGAAAAGTAGATTTGTGACATTTTCTGGCACGGGAAAAACATAGCCACTCAACCCCCTATAACTTCTTGTTTGAGCCAATGGGATGAAATTTCCAGTAAAGTTAGAAGATCAAACTGGATGAAGCATAGAACTTTCACAGCAATTATCGCAAAGATCTTTGAATTATATGCCTTTAAAATCTGCACTTTAAAGTGCTATATCTTGTTCTCCTTTTTCACCAGAACATGACAAAATCTACAAGAAGGGAAGACCGCTGTAAAAAACAACAACATAAAATGTGCTAATTTTTCTAGAAATCAATTCAAGGAGCTTCCAAGAATGCACCTTTAAATCCTCACTATACTTTCCAAAAATGCTCATGATTTGATTATTTTATAGATGGGCTAAAAATACGGTTCCACCACAAATGCGCGTACAAGAAAAGCGTGTGTGACTAAAGCACAGTGACAAAACCGCGCCGTCAAAACCCCAGAGACGAATGAGCGCTGAAGCGCGCCGACAACAGCGCGCCGACAGAAGCGCTCTGTAACCTAACCCTAAACCTAACCCTAAACCTAACCCTAAACCTAACCCTAAACCTAACCCTAAACCTAACCCTAAACCTAACCCTAAACCTTACCTTAACTTAAATCGCGCTTCTGTCGGCGCGCTGTTGTCGGCGCGCTTTTGACATCACGGTTTTAGCGCCGCGGTTTTGTCGGCACGCTTTTGACGTTCGCTGTTATGTCGTGCCACGAAAAATACAATGGAGCACTGTCCAGCATTTGATGAGAGCAAGTAACAAAAAAAAGTCAAGGGGTGTTCACTTGGTTTTGTGTTTTTGGTGTTGTTATTATTGCTTTTGGTTTTTTGGAATCCATCAAAAATTTCTGGATTTTACATCAAAAGCAGAGCTTTATGGAATTAGGAACAGGGCCACTTAAAGCCATCCACCCCACTTCACTTGAATTAAAAATGACTTCAAATTGCTCTAGTCCTCTGTGGATTTGGTGGTTATCTCATGAAGAGCATCTCCAAAGTGTTAGAATAGCAGAATGGTTTCCTGTATTATAGGGAATATGGAACAAAATCCTAGTTGCTGTAAAATAAGGCTGGAACTAACAATTAGTTTTCCTCTAAGTTGAACCTGTTGTGTGAGAACTCCCTTCCCCTTCTCTTCCCTTTTTCGTATTCTTTTCCTTTCCCTTCTCATCACTTCCCCTTCCTTCCTTCCTTCCTTCCTTCCTTCCTTCCTTCCTTCCTTCCTTCCTTCCTTCCTTCCTTTTCTCTCTCTCTCTCTTTCTCTCTCCTCTTTCTTTCTTTTTCCTATCTTCCTTCCTCCCTTCCCCTTCCTTTTCTTTGCTTTCCTTTTCTTCAAAACATAATCTCATTAACTCATGGATGTCCCTAAAGAATCTAGTATAATACTGTATAATTAGGTTAATTGCAGTTCTGAGCACTTCAAATCTTAAAGCTTCAAACCGTTTTAAAAGCTGGAACCTATTACAGCCAAGGCAATGTACTGTAAATGCCTCAGAGTCAGAGAAACCAATATACAAATGAATCTTTCTGGTTGGTTACCATTTCATTACAATTCAAATTGTTTCCTTCTCTTACCCCTTGTTCCCTGCATTCTTCCTTCTAGATTTGAAGGAGCAGATTTTTAAAATGGAAGGTAGTTCTGTTTTTTATCTCAGTTTACGTTAACAGCAAATACCTCTTTCTCTTATCTCACAGCTTGTTCAGAAGAAAAGACAAAAGGAGAAAGAGCTAAAAAAAAATAAAGATAAGTTCCATTTGTTTGGTTCTCACATCTTCTGAAGCTTACTCTGAAGAGGTAACCATGTTGGGGGAAACAAATAAAGCTAGATATGGATTAAGTGGTTGGGTTGAATAGAAATGGTTCAAAATAGACATCACTGAAGACTTATAAAACGTATTGAAGTAGTCCTCCACTTATGACCAAAGCTGAGGCCAAAATTTCAGTTTGCTAAGTGACACAGTTGCTAAGTGAATTTTGCCCCATTTTACAACCTTTCTTGACACAATGGTTAAGTGAATCACTGTGTTTGTTAAGTTAGTAACGCAATAGTTACGTAAATCCAGCTTGCCCATTACCCATGCTTGTCAGAAGGTCACAAAAAGGGATCACATGACCCCAGGATGAGGCAAATGTCATAGATACGAATCAGTTGCCAAGCATCTGAATTTTGTTCATGTGACCATGAGATGCTGCAACAGTCCTAAGTGGGGGGAAGTCATTTTTTTCAATACTATTGTGACTTCAAACGGTCGCTAAATGTTATAAGTTGAGGACGATCTGTCATTAAATGGACAAAATATTTTTGCTGAGGATAATAGGAAATCATAGCTTTGCTCCTAGGGACTGACCCAGACTGGATCCTGTGACATTATCCTAGGAAACGTATATTTGCCTTCATTCATGAGAATTCCTGTAATACCTATTGAATGACACTTTCTTAACTACAATTAAGTGCTGCGAGAACCAAAAAATATAGCGTATTGATCTATTAGATTCAATTAGTCCTATGGATGATAGCAGGCTCCAGAAGAAAGAGATATGAACCAAACTTTTCCGCTAGGATGGTTTCAAAATGTACCAGAACTATTTGTAATCCTGCTGAGCCGTTGCTAACTGTGAACCATATTTTTGCAAAGTATGCGCTTGCATGGATATGTTTAAAACAGGAAGAATGCAGGAAGATGGAAATGAGGAACTAAAAGAAACACACAGGTGTTTATGGAAAGTGACGGTTAGTGAAGTTCTAAAGCATGTATGTGGTTAGAAGAAAAGTATAAAGGATAGGGTTCAAGATCAGCTTGAAGCCCTTTGATTTATAGCAGTCCATGTAGGATCTGCTATATGTCATTGTACCCCATTGCAATGGCTTGTTATTGTAAGTATATTATTATATCTTTTATATCTATCCATTTCTTATGTTCCAAATTATTAGAAACAATAAACCTTTGATCTTAAAGTAAGAATTATTGCTTGTTGTCTTTGTTTCCTATTGGGGATTTTCCTATGACAGTGCAATGTTATCTCGTCATTAAATAATACAATAGTGCAATCTAACTTTCATCTTCCTTTCCGTCTCCATTCATTTCTCTTTATCTTAATTCCCACAACTACTCACTGAGCTTCCTGGCAGAGGGGAGATTCAGCTTTTAAGTTTTCATAGTCTTGATCTGATATTTTAACTGCACTTCTCTCTTTCCTTTTTCTATTCAGTTACAGGGAATGTACCGTATTTTTTGGAGTATAAGACATACCTTTTCCCCCCAAAAAAGAGGGTGAAAATCTGGGTGCATCTTATACACTGAATATAGCATTTTTGGACTGCCAAAACCTTGCCCTCTTCACAAAAATGGACGTGCAGAGGGTTTGGGAGGCCTGCAAAGTGCTCCTGGGGGCCGGGAGGGCAAAAATGAGTAGAAAAAAGGCGGGTTTTTGCTCATTTTTGCACCCCCAGCCCCTAGGAGCACTTTGCAGGCCTCTCAAACTCTTTGCATGCCCCATTTTTCACAAAAAATGGGGTGAAGAGGGTTTGGGAGGCCTGCAGAGTGCAAAAACGTTCTTTTAATTTACCTCTTCAAAATCTTGGTGCGTCTTATACTCCGATGTGTCTTATACTCTAAAAAATACGGTATATCTACTATGAAACTGCTAGTACTGTTAGTAATCAATAGTAACAAGGTCAAATAATTAAAATCCAGACATGCATTCTCAGCTACAAAATATGAAAATCGATGCAAGGACTAAAATAGCAGTAGCCCGGAAAACACAACAAAAAGTTGATCTATATAGGATAAGTTTTAAAAACTGTAAAGGAAAAACAAAAAAAAAGGAGTGTGTGTGTGGGGGGGGTAAGCCCGGCTGTTTAAAATGAAACTCTGGAAAAGCCTTTGCAAAGTTGGTATCGGCAAGGGGACCACAATCCCCCAGTATGTGGCCGACGTCTGGGTCGTGACCCATTTGGAACTGGGCTGCACAAGCAGTGGATGAGCATGTGCATGAAGTTCCACTTGGGTGAACGGCGCATATGCACACTTGCACGTGAAGCTCCATTTCTGCGAGCTGTGGGCACACGCACACCTGCAGGCACAAATGGAGGGAGGCTAGGGAATTCTGGGAGTTGAAATCCACATATTTTAAAGTGGGCAGCATTGAGAGGCACTGACTTTCAGGCAGGGGTGAGCTTCAAAAATTTCAGCAACAGGTTCTCTGCCCGGTTGCTGGGTGGGCATGGCCATTGTGGGCATGACCTAATTGGCCTCCTGCACCATGGTGGTGGGGGGCGTTTTCCCCCTCCCCATGCTCTGGACACTTTCCTCAAGCCTCTGGGAGAGTGAAAACTGCCTCCCCCGGGCTCCAAAGGCACTCCAGAGGCCAGAAATGCGTTCATTTTTCACATCTGGAATTTACAGGAGACCCATTTTTTCCCCTCCCCGAGCCTCTGCACTTTTCTCACATCCAAAATGGCCCGTGTGGAGACTCCTGGTACGGGAGGAATGGGATGGAGGGGAGGGGAATCTTGCAAATCCATAGCAGCCCATTGCTGAGTATAATACTCCCCTTTTCTGTCTGTTTGTTTCTCTTTTATTAACGATAGAAACCTCAAAAGTGTAGCCTTGGTGGAGATGTTTGTAGGTGAAAGTGGTAGCAAAATGAGAAATGAAAATAATTCATATTAGGTTCCACACCATTTAGACTTTGCCTTCAATTCTCTCCTTCGTCTGTTCCCTTCTCCTACCATTTCTTCAGCCTCAGGTTCACATTCGGTGTCAGGTTGTGCAAAATAAGCAACAGTTTTCTGAACTGGATCCTTAGTTGTAGTCTTTGACCCTCCAGCACCTTTTGAAAATGAGATACCCGGTGTTCTGACTTTTATTTGCTCCAAGGTCAATAAACTGAAAATAATGATCCTTCAGTGCAAGGGTGTATTGCCATAGCTCATCACGTGTGTTAATGGACATGACCCCACTCGTATTCAACAGAGAAGAAGGAAGCATAAGAAGAAAAGCTGCAGCCATTTTTGGAGTGCTGCAACTTTTAATGGGGAAAAAAGACATTCAAATTGTCTTGTATCACATCCAGCCAATTAATTTCCTTCCTTCCTTCCTTTCTCTTTGAGTCAGTATTCATTTCTGGTGACCGCATGGATAAGTTCCTGCAATATTCTTGGCAACATATCATAAGTGGTTTGCCATTGCCTCCTTCCTAAGGCTGAGAGTGTGGCTGGCCCAAGGTCACCCAGCTGGCTTTTACCTAAGGTAGGACTAGAACCAGAGGTGGGTTCCTACCAGTTCACATCTATTCGGTAGAACCGGTTCGTCAAATCTACCGAACCGGTTAGAAGAGGTTCCACCAGTGGACCCGGAAAGCAGGCCACACCTACAGAAGAGGTTCCAAACTTTTTTGAAACCCACCACTGGTCCTTGGATATGATTATTCTACACTATCATGCTCATATTTATAAAACTCAGTGCCTCTGTGAAAGGTAAGGATGACTACTGCGTTTGTGGTGCAATCAGAACATTGCGTGTGTTGAAGTTGTTTTAACGCAAACCAAAGATGCCTTTTAAAAAACAAGTTTACATCATATTCTTATGCATGCCAGTGCTGTGTGTGAGGTAATTTAAGGTGGTTCTGACAAGTCTCGTCGGTATCTTCATATCCGGTCACATGGGCGGCAAGCCACTCCCATCGGGTCACATGGGTGGCAAGCCACTCCCACAAAGGAGGCCACACCCACAGAGTAGGTTTGAACAATTTTTGAAACCCACCACTGACTAGAACTCACTGTCTCCCAGTTTCTAAGCCTGATGCCTTAACCACTGTACCAAACTGTTTCTCAGAGCTGATTTCAGCTCACATCCATTTTCTACCCATCTCTTCCACCGGGTATCTGTAGAGGGGACAATGTTTTACCTGCATAGTGATGCACTTCATAAGTAGGCAAGGAGATCAATTGTGTAGTCTTGGCTGATGTCTTGAGTTTAAAAATGAACCCTTCCTCCCCATGGACACCCCTATTTGAAAACCTTCTGTGAACTCCTTAGGATATTTTTACTTGCTTTCCTGGTGCATTTTGAGAGGCCAACAATTCCCTAGGCTTGTTCTTGGTTTCTCTAGTATCACTTTATCCGCACTGAAGGATGAATGGTCTACGTAGGCCCATCCCTGACCACAAATCAAAGAGCAGTTTACTCTAATCCATTAGCTCTAAAGTGGGTCCAATCATCTCTCCCAGAGCTATCGAGCAGATGAGGTCACCATGGAAGCCACGGGGCTAAGGAGAGATTTGCATCAGTGCATTAGCGCAGTTTGGAGGCAATTATATAATTTCTCAAGTAGTCCTGGGAATTTACTTCAACAGGGTAATCATGTTTGTGAAATTCAGCAATGGGAAATTATAGATAATTTATATTTGTTTTGGTTCAGTTTCTATAGCAATAGGAGTAATTATGAATAAATAGACCACTTTATTCCCTGACATCTTGCTACAGCACAGCCTGAGAGGGGAAAACAATGCTGAGAAGATAGAATCAGTAGCCATTCAAGAAAATAATCCCATCTGTTTTTTTTGCCTGGAGCAGGTTTACTTGCCTCTCTCGCCTCCTTTACATTCCTCAGCAATAAGGAGTTACGAGTAGGATTGACTGGAGTAAACCGACAGCGATACAGACTCTTCAGCAGTTTAATCCATTTCAAGGAGGCAACTCTTCACTTAAAGGTTTTCACTAATGTTCCTTCTTCCCTGGCAAACCTTTCATTATATGCAACTAGCTGATAACCAGGCGCTCGCCAGGTATTTATTTATCCCAACCCTCCTTTCATGAATGTCACCGCAATTGCTAATGTTGGATTTTCCCCCTCCTTACCAGAGGGAGCCTCCTTACCAGAGGGAGCCTCCTTACCAGAGGGAGCCGCCTTGTGGAGTAATGTGAAGCTGTTATCACAGCAACTCCACAGCACTGAAGAGTAGAAGCCATTTCACAGCAGTATGGTAGAATCTATTTTAAGGCACAACAGGCTGTATCTTAACAGAACACCTCCCCAAAGGGTGTTAGGGCAGTGGTGAAATTCATTTTTTTTTACTACCAGTTCTGTGGGTGTGGCTTGGTGGGTGTGGTGTGGCTTGGTGGGCATGGCAGTGGAAGAATACTGCAAAATCTCCATTCCCACCCCACTCCAGAGGAAGGATATTGCAAAATCTCCCTTCCCACCCCTATCTGGGGCCAACCAGAGGTGGCATTTGCCGGTTCTCCGAAGTACTCAAAATTTCCGCTACGATTCTCCGAACTACTCAAAATTTCCACTACTGGTTCTCCAGAACCTGTCAGAACCTGTTGGATTTCATCCCTGTGTTAGGGGTGTCTCCCTCCCACTGTTTGTTTCCAGAGGGTAAGTATTCTGTGAACCAAGTATGGTTGAATTTGCTCAAAGTGTTCCAGAGTTATGCTGGAACACACACACACACACACACACACACACACACACACACACACACACACACACTAGATAGATAGATAGATAGATAGATAGATAGATAGATAGATAGATAGATAGATAGATAGATAGATAGATAGATATAAATAGATTTTTTTGCATGATAATCTGTCCCTTAACCTGTTTTTTCAGGTCTTCCAGTGGGGTAGCAGTTGCAGCTCTAACTGTGTCCATCATACCATCCACATATTTAATTCTCTGCCTTTTAAAAAACAAGTTTACATCCTATTCTTATGCATGCCAGTGCTGTGTGTGAGGTAATTTAAGGTGGTTCTGACAAGTGTCGTTGGCATCTTCATATCCGGTCACATGGGCTGCAGGCCACTCCCATCCGGTCACATGGGCAGCAAGCCACTCCCACTAAGGGGACGTGTCATAGGTACGCATAGAAACCCACCACTGATATGTATGTATGTATGTATGTATGTATGTATGTAAGTAATATAATCTTAAAAGGCTGATTTTAACTTAGATCCAATCTACTTTTTGTGCATGTGCTATTCCCACAAAACAACCACTTTATTTTCTTTCCAAACAAATCCTTCACATTTCCGAACATGTGGCTCCCTTTAGTGCTTTTGTGTTGCAGGCCCACATTATTTCCCACGCTATATGTTCTTCCCCCACCCCCACCCCACTCCGCTTTCTCCTCTTTTAAAATGCATGAAATGGGCCTTAAAGAATCATTGAGCTTCAGACATACTCCCAGACTGATCTTGAAAAATTAATGTACGAAAGCACTGGCAGAACTTGGTTTACTGCCCCAGCTTGGTCTCTGCCTTGTGCATTTCTCCATGGGCTTTGGGAGACATGCCCTAATTCAGACTTGAGCCTTGCTCAAGCCCCAAACTCTCAGGGAGAAATTAGAATAGCCCAGAGGGATTAGATTGAGGTCAGAAGCATAATTTGATAGGTCCAACTGGATCTGGGCTTATGCAAGAATAAATATAAATGAAATCCAGAGAACTGGGAGGAAAGGAGAAATGTTTATTCCCAAAAGCCAAGAGATTTGCTTTGGGGGCAGTTGCGGAGAAATGGGGTACAGAGCAGCGGTGTAATCCTCTGAAGTCTGCTACTGGTTCGGTGCGTCTGCTACCGAGTGCATGCTTTGCGCGCATGCGTACCTATGACACGTCCCCGCAGTGCTAAAAAAGGAACATTTTGAAGCCTTCCAAGTTTGCAAAGGTAAGTAGAACAGTAAAGGGGTGGGGGGGGGATTCCACTATGCTATGCAATTTAGATTAGCTAGAAAGCAGGAAGTCCGATGATTCTAGCTAATATAAATCGCGCATCACAGCTCATCGTCACCCAGTTGATCATCAGAAATACCAGCGAAGCAGTTCGAACTGATAGCATTTCACCCCTGGTTTAGAGGTATTGTTTTATAGGGGAAAAAGCAACCTTTCGGGGAGAAATTAGAATGCCCCAGAAGGATTAGAGTGATGTCACAAGCATAATTGGGAGTTCCAACTTCATGGTACCTTCATGGTATTGGACCTGGGTACTTGAGAGACCGCCTGCTGCCAATTACCTCCCAAAGACCCATTAGATCACACAGATTAGGCCTCCTCTGGGTTCCGTCTACTAGCCAATGTCATCTGGCCACTACCCGGGGGAGGGCCTTCTCTGTGGCAGCTCCGGCCCTTTGGAACGAGCTCCCCGCAGAGATTCGGACCCTCACCTCTCTCCAGGCCTTCCGAAAAGCCGTTAAAACCTGGCTGTGTCGGCAGGCCTGGGGTCCATGAGTTCCCTTCCCCTCTCGAATCGTGTGGCTGTTGGTTGTTTTAAATGCCCTGTACTTTTTGTATTTTTTCTGTTTTTCCCTCCCCCCTCCTTGGGTTTGTGTGCTGCCCTGAGTCCCGCTGGGAATAGGGCGGCATATAAATAAAATGAACCTCGAACCTCAAACCTTGAACTTGATCTGGGCTTATGCAAGAATAAATAAAAATGAAACTCAGAGAGCTGTGAGCAATGGATAAATGTTTATTCCCAAAAGCAAAGAGATTGGCTTTGGGAGCAGCTGCAGAGAAATGGGGTACAGAGGCATTGTTTTATAGGGGAGCTCATCCTGGGGTGGAAGTGCATATGTGCAGATTCTGGGCTGACATTTGAGGGTTGTGGGTGTGCAATGTTTACTCTTCCGCTGGGAGACCAGTTTAATTAAGTCTGTTTGTGTTTACAGTGCTTCTCATTTGACAAGTGGATACAGTATAAGGGTAAAATATATTTTGATATAGAACTTCCCACTGTGAAAACAAGCATTCCTTGTCTATGTATCACATAATATATGTGGATATGCATTATTTCTTTGTTTGTTTGTTTATTGGTCGTGTTTATATAGTCTATATTGGAAGTAGTGACCTTTTAAGAGCTGCATGCAATGACATCAGCCTAAGATTGAAAATCGGGCTTGTCAGCTGTTGTATCTGTTCTATCCTGCTCTATGGAGTTGTTGTGGCCAGCAGGATCCGTTTGAGCTGCTGATGGACACGGATAGTGAGGAGCCCTATGAGTCTGCTATGGAAGATGTGGAGGACCCTGGGCAGGGTTCAGACTCAGAGCAGGGACCAGAGAGTCTGGTTGGCTACCAGGAAGCACCTGAGGCATGGAGCAGTGGAGAAGATCAAAGGCAGTTTGTCCCTGATGCCATACAGAGAAGGGCGGAGAAATGGAAGCAGCAGTTGCGGAGGCAGACTCATAAGAGATAATCAAGCCCAGCTGGTTGTGGCTTGGCCCCTCCCAAGAGAGTATATAAGTGAGAACTTGGGAGGAGTCCTTTTGCGGGACACAACCATTTGTAACAGTCTTGAGGAACTCTTGTCTGGTCTGTTTTGTATTTCCGTTCTGTTTGGTTTGGGTTGCTGGCAACCCTTCATGCATGAGAGTGTTGTCTGGGCTTTCAGCCAATGGAGTTGTAATTCCTGTGATTAAAGAATGGCAAATAGCCGAGCCTGTGCCTGTGTTACTCACAGGCCAGGGGGGGGGTGTCAGAATAGGAGTAGACAGTTGGTCTCCGACAGAAAACCACTTGAAGAGAATAGAAGTATTTGACATGTGGATTTACCAGTGGCTATTATGTATAAGCTGGGTTGACAAAATCAGAAATGAGGAGGTGATAAGCAACATGGGAATGATCAAGGGAGATCATCAAAACCATTAAAAAGCAAGAGTTAGAATATTTCGGACATGTGATGCGACACATAGAAAAATATGGCATACTTTGCTTGATCCTCCAGGGAAAGATTGAAGACAAATGAGGTCCAGGCAGAAGAAGAACATCATGGCTTCAAAATCTAAAGGACTGGTTTGGACAAAACTCAGCAGCACTTTTTTCATGTGGCTGTTGACACAAATAGGATCGCCAACATGATCACCAATGTCCGATGTCGGATATGGTAGCAGCGGAAGAAGAAGAAGAAGAAGAAGAAGAAGAAGAAGAAGAAGAAGAAGAAGAAGAAGAAGAAGAAGAAGAAGAAGAAGAAGAAGAAGAAGAAGAGGAAGAGGAAGAAGAGAGGAGAGGGGGAGGGGGAGGGGAGGGGGGAGAAGGGGAGGGAGGAGGAGGAGAAGGAGGGGAGGAGGAGGAGGAAATTTCATTTTAATGTATGCTGATTTGTGTACATTGAAAGTGACAATAAAGTTATTCCAAGTCTGTCTTTAGTTTTTAATCTTACAAAAATGGTTAACAACTGGGGAAACAAACATTGAGCAAGTGTGCAAAGTAAGGATGTACAAACCAGCCTCGCCTCTAAGATTGCAGCTATGTTCTCCACCTACACTCTTAAGGCAAATAATTGTGCACCATCTGTGTGGTTGCACTTTGTGAGAAAGCTTGATTGGACTTCTACTCCACACAGAGAGAGAGTACAGGAAGTCCTCAACTTATGATCACAACTGAGCCCAACCTTTCAGGCATTTGTTAAGCAAGTTTGGCCCCAGTCTACAGTCATTTTTGCCACAGTTGTTAAGCAAATTATTGAAGTCATTAAATGAATTATGGGGTTGTTAAGCAAATCTGACTTTCCTCATTGATTTTGCTTGTTGAAAGCCAGCTGGGAAGGTGATCGCATGCTTGGCAATGGTCCTAGGCTAGTTGCCAAGTGTCCAAATTTTGTTCACATAACCATGGAGATGTTGCAATGGTCACACGAGTGAAGACTGGTCGTAAATCACTTTTTTTTGGTGCTGTTGTTACTTCAAACTGTCACTAATTGGAAGGTGGTAAGTCAAAGATTACATCTTTGACATCCTTATGATCAAGTCACACAACAGACTGGAGAATGGGTCAATGGACTGATTGTGGCTTCACACTCCTTGCAAACTTTCATCTGCATCAGCCAACAAATGACCTGAACATGATGTGTGAAGGAGCATCAGAAAGAGACATGATCCTTCTCCCGCCCCCTAGTAATTCTCATTCAGTCTGGTGAAAAAACGGGTTTTCTTTAGAAATTATTTTAGAGAGAACTTTGGCTGGAGAAACAAGACACCGGAGATATGTGTATGCAGTGGTGGGATTCAGCCAGTTCGAGCTGGTTCAGGAAAATCAGTTATTAAATTAACTTTAACTTTTTAATTTTTAATAAATTTATATGCCGCCCAATTCCGTAGGACTCCGGGCGGCTTACAGAAACAAGATTAAAATAAGGAGTTAAAAATAAAAAAGAGAAACAATTTAAAAAGAGAAAAAGAGAAAGAATTTAAAAACAACGCACCATACGCTCAATCTGAGTGGGGCTGGACCTCATTCATGAGGTCAACAGCCCGAGGCCTGCCAGAATAGCCAGGTTTTAGTGGCTTTTTGGAAGGCCGAGAGAGTGGGAAGGATCTCAACGGTAGATCGTTCCACAGAGTCGGAGCAGCTACAGAGATGGCCCTCCCTCAAGGGGCCGCCAGCTGGCATTGTCCGGTCGACGGCACCCGGAGAAGGCCCAGCCTGTGAGTTCTTATCGGCCGTTGGGAGGTATGTGGCAGGAGACGGTCTCTCAGATATCCAGGTCCTAGGCCATGTAGGGCTTTAAAGGTAATGACCAACTGGCTGGCCCCGCTTCTTTCTCCCGACTCCTTCCAGGAGTCTCCCTGTGCCCCATTTTGGCTCCTAGGTAAGTGCAGAGAGGCCTACTAGACTCAAAACAGGGCACGGGGGGGGGGGGAAACAGAGCCGCCTCCCCATGCCCATTTTGCTCCCAGGAGGCTGCAAGAAGGCCTACTGGGCCCAAAACGGGGCACAGGGGATGTGGTGCGGCCCCTCCACAGCCCATTTTTGCTCCAAAGAGGGGTGTAGGAGGCCAAGTGCTTCCTGTCACACCCCCTGGCCATGCCCACCATAGCCACTCCGACCCACCCAGTCATTAGGGCAGAGAACCGGTTGTTAAATTATTTGAATCCCACCATTGTGTGTTTGAATGTACTGCCTCATGTTTTCTGATTCTCTCTCCGCCCATTTTCAGTCTTGATAAACCTCAAAGAAAGACTTTAGGAGGCCATTAACGGTACCTGAAGAGGGGAGGGTCAAAAAAGTTGAGAGAAGAGTGGTCCAAACACTGCCTGTTTCGTTGTGCAGACCTCTCTGGAAGGAATTAGATGGTGGGTTTTTTAAGTTGCCCAGAGTCACCATGCGTGAGTTGGTTGGCTATATAAATTCATTTAGTAATAAATAAATAAACGTGTATGTGTCTCTTCGCCGGATACATCACCCCTGTTTGACATGTTTGTGTTCAATATCTTGTACCAACAAGAAAATGCCTTGCTTCTGTAACCAAGTTAATCATGTGCAAATGCAACACAACTTTCTGAATGTAAAGTATGCTTTCCTATAAATAAGAGTTAATAGTGGTGGCTCTGATTTGCATTCCAAAGTTATACTTATCAGAGTCATTCTTGGGCATGTGTCTTGAGCTGGCATTTCGATCTTTCTCAACATGGGCATTGTAAAAACTTTTAATAGAGATAATTTGAGATGAAAAATTGCTCACCAAGTTTGGCCAAATAAAAAGAAAAGAACCCACCAGAAAAAGAAGAATGAGAAATATTTGGGGGGGCAAATATTCAAATTCAGGATTGAGAGGTGATGGAATCATAGCACCATACAATCACTCACGTTTTTGTGCGCTCATGCACATATTCCTGTGTGTCCATACTGAATACAGATACAGATGCAGCTGCACACAAACAAATGCGCACGCTTTTTTTGCTTTTCTGGAAGACTCAGCCACCCTTGAGTCGTAAAAGGCCAAAATGTGAAATATTCTTCTAGTCTTGTATTCTATATATTTCCTGTGTTCGTATTCTGTCTGGCAACTTGTAGTAAGAGGTCAATTCTTTGAAAAAAACTATTTCTGTTTAGTCCAAGACCCTTAGATCTCATTCTGTCCAGTAATCAATATGTAAGGACATTTGCACTGCATTTCTTCACAGAACAAACTCTAGTGTAATTGGGTTTTGCAGAAATGGACAGAATAACAGAATCCTAAATAACAGATCCTAAGTCCCTGCACCAGTTTCTCCCTGGTTAATCTGTTCAAGCCTTGCTAATAGAAGAGTTGAGTGAGACCTTGGAGGTCTTCTAGTCCAACCCCTTGCTCAAGCAGGAAAACCTATGTCAATTCAGTCCAATCTCTTCTTAAGAACCTCCAGTGTTGGAGCACCCACAACTTCTGTAGGCAGGTTTTTCCACTGATTAATTGTTCACACCAGAGATGGGTTCCTACCAGTTCGCACCTATTTGGTAGAACCGGTTCGTCAAATCTACCGAACCGGTTAGAAGAGGTTCCACCAGTGGACCCGGAAAGCAGGCCACACCTACAGAAGAGGTTCCAAACTTTTTTGAAACCCACCACTGGTCCTTGGATATGATTATTCTACACTATCATGCTCCTATTTATAAAACTCAGTGGCTCTGTGAAAGGTGAGGATGACTACTGCATTTGTGGTGCAATCAGAACATTGCGTGTGTTGAAGTTGTTTTAACGCAAACCAAAGATGCCTTTTAAAAAACAAGTTTACATCATATTCTTATGCATGCCAGTGCTGTGTGTGAGGTAATTTAAGGTGGTTCTGACAAGTGTTGTTGGCATCTTCATATCCGGTCACATGGGCGGCAAGCCACTCCCACAAATGAGGCCACACCCACAGAGTAGGTTCGAACAATTTTTGAAACCCACCACTGGTTCACACTGTCAGGAAATTTTTCCTTAGTTCCACGTTGCTTCTCTCCTTGATTAGTGTCCACCCACTGCTTCTTGTTCTAGCTTCAGATGCTTTGGAGAATAAACGACCTTTCATGGAATCATCAACATTGATAGTGGTTACATTACTATTGAGAGGGAAGAGGAAGAGTAGTAGGAAGCCAAAGTGACTGTATGGCAGATTACAGCAAAAGATATGGATGGAGGCTGACAATCTGAGATCTGTTATCTGTTACCTCTTGGGTTTGAAGATGGTCCCAGAAGGTATTTCTTGAGAAATGCAAAAAACGATGTTTCCCCTGGTTTGGCAGAACTAATCGAGCAATTCTTTAATTCCTAGCCACTGCAATCCATCTGCAATCTGTGATAGTTTCCTCCATTAACTCCATCTATTTAATAACCCTCCCTATCTTTAAGATCCACTCATCATCTTTAGTGGTCAAAAACCCAGGCCATATCCACCTTGAAAGCAGTAATTAGATTCATTTAGAGCCACTGTGGCACAGTGTTTAGAATGCAGTTGTCAGGCCTGCATTTATATTCCTTTTAGAATTTTGGCCTGCCACACTTTCTCTTATTTCATTGTGCTGTTTCTTTAGTATAGTTGATGGGAGGGGGGAATAGACAGGAGTGAGATTGTGGAATGTATTGTTTTTCATTCTTTACTAGAAGCCAAGGTCATCCTTTGTCTCCGCACCAGTACACCTGACCGGAAGAAGCTGGGTGGAGACGCCAGCATGGAAGAAGAAGATTGGACCATGTGATGGACTGTGGGTGTGGGGACAAGATCATGAACTTTTAACTGGGTGGGATTCTGATGTAACTTCCAGAGTTGGAATTCCACAGCATGATGCCAACATGCCTGTCTTATTAAATTGGAACTTTAAGCATAGTTTTGCCTTCGACTCTGATTTAATTCTGCATGGTATTTGGAACACTGCAGTACTGCAGGCTACTTCTGCTGACTGCCGGCTGCCAGCAGTTTGGCAGTTCGACTCTCACCAGGCTCAAGGTTGACTCAGCCTTCCACCCTTCCAAGGTGGGTCAAATGAGGACTCAGATTGTTGGGGGCAATATGCTGACTCCGTAAACCACTTAGAGAGGTCCGTAAAACACTGTGAAGGGGTATATAAGTCTAAGTGCTATTGCTATTACCAGTTCTCTTATATTTCCTAGGAAATTATTATCTAAATACCCCAATAATCTCACAGAAAACTACACTTTGGAACATTTGTTCCATTAGCGTATATTAATCACATTAAACCATAGAAATAAGCAAAAAACAAAAAACAAAAACATTGGGCACATTAATATTTTGAAAAAACTAAAACAAAATTATATCCTATCCTTTTTTTACAACCAACAGAGAAATTGTGATGCTATGTTCTTGCCATCATATGTCGATGCTCATTATAATAAACGGTAACAAACTGAATGGCAGAATAATGCTTTCATATCTAACGAGTTTTTCCAAAGAACAGAACTTGAGCAGATCAGGAAATTCCCTTTAGTTGAATAACTGTAAAAGTAAAGGTTTCCCTCATACATATGTGTTAGCTGTTCCTGACTCTAGGGGGTGGTGCTCATCTCCGTTTCAAAGCCAAAGAGCAAGCGCAATGTCTCCGTGGTGATATGGCCGGCATGATTAAATGCCGAAGGCGCATGGAATGCTGTTACATTCTCACCAAAGGTGGTTCCTATTTTTCTACTTGCATGGACAAGTAATGGGAGCTCACTCCATTATGTAGCACTAGGGATTCGAACTGCCAAACTGCCGATCTTTCTGATCAACAAGCTCAGTATCTTAGCCACTTAGCCACTGCATCCCTGTGAATCAAGATACGACTGTCCTATTTCTCAGAACTCTGTGATACAGTTCTGCAAACACACACACACATCAATAAAGTATATCCTCACGATTACAATTTAGGAATTTTACATGGAAATTTCTGTATCATCAGGACAAGTACACCTTCCCCCCCACCCCTGAAAATAGAAAAAGAATCATGGTTTACCTTTGCAACTTAGGAGATAAACACAGAAAACTGCACTTAAAAATATCAAATTAATGTTAATTAAAACTGGGGAAAATGATAAAACAACAAAAATATTTTTGGACACATTTTGTTTTCATCCATAATACCAAAATAGAATGATCCTGTGTCCCAATTTATAGCCTGATTTAGAATACTCTTCATTTCAGCCAATTAAAAGAAAATTAAGAAAAACAGACTTGAGAGGAGGAAGTGAAGTCATTTTTCCAAGACGAACATCTGTGGTTAGCAGGTTCAGTAGAACCCTATGTCACTTAATCATCAATGTCTCCCATATGGCGAGGTAGGTGCTGTAATTCCTAGTGATAACAATTATTTCTAAATGTGTATCTACCAGTAAATTAACACAGACAAATTTCAGGTAGCTTTCCTTTTTTCCCCCTCCTGTTCTTCAACTCTTTGGCAAACCTCTTTATCTTTGGTGATCAAAAGAGAGCTTTTTCTACCTGTGTTTAAGTTGTACCATTTCATAAGACAAGAAAGCATGTCATATTATGTTTCATCAACAAGGAAAAATATTACATGCGAAAGAAGAGGAATGTAATTGATTCTTTTTTTTCCAAGATATCACTTTTAATGTTCTCTGTGCAGACACACACACACACACACACACACTCCCATTTGGGGGGGGGGGCGGAGAGAGGGAGAAAGAGAAAGAAAGGATGGAAGGGAGGGAGGGCAGGGAGGGAGGGAGGGAGAGGAAGGAAGGAAAGAGGAAGGAAGGAGAGGGAGGGGAGGGGGGGACGGAAGGAGGAAGAAAGAAAGAAAAAAAAGAAGAAAGAAAGAAAGAAAGAAAGAAAGAAAGGAGAGAGGACAGAGGGGGAAGGAGGGACAGAGGAAGGAAGGAGGGAGAGAGAGAGGAAAGGGGGAGGGGGAAGAGGAAGCAAGCAAACAGGCAGGCAACAAGGAAGGAAGGAAGGAAGGAGGAAGCAAGCAATAAAAAAGAAAGGAGGGAGGGAGGGAAGAGAACGAGGGGAGGGAGGGGAGAGGGGATGGGGTAGTGGGGAGGGAAGGGAAGGAGAGGAAGGGAAGGAAGAAAGAAGAAAGAAAGAAAGAGAAAGAAAGAAAGAAAGAAAGAAAGAAGGGAGGGAGGGAGGGAGGAAAGAAAGAGAAGAGAGAGAAAGAAAGAGAAAAGAAAGAAGAAAGAAAGAAAGAAAGAAAGAAAGAAAGAAAGAAAGAAAGAAAGAAGCTAAACATTCCAACCTTCTATTCTTATCATCATCTCCCTTCAACGCTCCTTGTCTCTTGGCTATCTAAAAATAATTGAACTGCATCTCAGCTGTAAAAAAAAAAGTTTGTCCATGTGCCTTACATAGTTAAGTACTATTGCATTGGTTTTTCTCTCTGTGTTACTTATAGCTCAAGGAAGCAAAACAAGCTGATAAAACTGGCGACAGGCAAGACAGCTCTCCCTTAGCATCTCCACCTTCATCCAAATCATACCCCAGAGAGAACAGGATTCCTAACCAAAGATACCGCAGGCTTCTTTATGCAATTACCAGTGTCACATGTCGTTTCATTCTCAAAACTAATGCCATTGGTGCTGTTGGAAGGTAAGGTATTATAGGAAGCCTTCTTTTGAGCATTTGGGGCTTTGTGGCTCAAACACTGGAAAAGATGTAATGCTATTTCTTTATTGGCATCCACTATACAGTAGAGAAAAGCATATAAGCTATATTGCAATTGTTGGAAGAAATATCCATCTGGTTCAGTTCCAAATGTGGAGAAAGCCACTGGAAACATCGAGGCTGATTTCAAATATGGTTTATATGGTTTTGAGGTCCTAGGCAGCTGACACATGAAATGGAGAGTGAGGGTTATTTATACCCTCTCTTGGGCCTTGCCCTTGAGCTTCCTGTTCCTGTGGCAGGAGTTTGTATTCTATTGGTTGCTGTAGGGGTCACTGCTAACTTTCAACCCAGGCTTGGTTGAAGCTTGTTGGATGATGCAATGAAGGGCTTGTTATGCATGTGGTGAGCTCTGCTGATAGATGGTAGAGGGCTAATCCTATTATGTCCTGAAGGGCCATGTCTTAATCCCATCACCCTGGAGCTGAAGGACTTTTGTCTTGTAGATAGGCTGGGCCAGTCTTGCTGGGGCTATTAAGAAAGGTGGGGGATGCTTTCCAAGAGCATGTTTCTCCTTTAGGGAAATATAATATTCTGCCTATTTTTAATATTTCCCAAAATATTTCATTCTTCTAGGGGAAGGGTGTGTGCTAACTTTCTACACAAAAATTGGAAGAAGCCAACTTAAGGACTAATGTTTTGTTTGTTGAAAATACACACACACACACACACACACACACACACACACACACACACACACACACATACATACATAAATGTTGAAAAATTTATTTGCTATAAGATTATAAGGGATGGTTTGGATGAACATGTGGTATTTGTGGGGCGAAGACAAGGTTTATGTATGAGCAAATTTGACTTTATCTAAGATGATCTGTGACTGTAATAAAGATTTTATTTTATTTATCTTTGCCTGGCTTGTATTTGTTTAATTCACTCATAGAGTTGTTGTTTTGAATTTGTGTACACCTTTCTTGTTTTCTAATAGCCTGAATATTCTTTGTGTTTTGTTGAGCATCTATATATTGATTGAAGACTAGCAGAGCATATCCATGAATGCCAGCTAGCAGTCAGAGGACACAATGAAAATTCCTTAATCTCACAACGTATGGAAAGACTCATCTACAGTTTCCAGCTGGGAAACTGTGAGCAACCTAGACCAAGCTGAATCCAAAAATGCTTAGGAATTCCTGGAAACTTGGCATTTAAACAAATCAGCAATCAATAGACAGATAGAGATAAACTGTATTGACAAAATCATTCTAAAGAGAGACTAAACAAGCTAAGAAACAAAAACATCTTCTCCAGCAAGCAAACCCAGATAAGCACAGATTAACACCAGACAAACAATCAAGCAGAAAGTAATACTCTAATCAAGAAACTACCAAGGAGAAATCCATACTTCTACTAACACTGTCCGAGAATATTTAGATCATTGAGTCTAACTGTCAGGGTTCCAAATAGCATCCAAAAGTAAATCAGAGTCCAAGGCAAAGTATTGTTCAAAGTTCCAATTTATGAAGAGAGCCATGTTAGGACGAATCTGAAAGTTTCCTGATTTTCCACACCCAGTTGAAAGTTCAAGATCTTGCCCCCCATCCCACAATTCCGTCACATGATCCAATCTCCCATTGCCATGCTGGCAGTTCCACCCATCCAGTTCCGGTAAGGTGCAGAGGTGCAGAGACAAAGGATGACCTTGGCTTTCTAGAAAGAATTTTGCTTTGGCTACACAGTAGGTAACTCTGTACAATCCCCCCTCCCATTTTCCCACAATAGAAAAAGGCATAGTAGAATAATAGAAAGTATGACAGGCCAAAGATCCAAAAGAAAGCTGCAGGCCTGATACTAACCTTCTGCTCAATATAGGAATCAAAGTTAGAATATCCCAACAGATGGCTGTCTGCTTGAACACATCTGTAGTGTCTAGAAAGGTCAGAAGCAAAGGGCCTAAAACCACACCGGTTCATTACAGTAATAAGTCATGGGTGTCAATTGCTATTCACAGCCAAAAATGAATATATCCTAATGTGTTATGCTGCGGTAGATGAGCAACGATATGAACCTTAAATTGAGCAATGATATGAACCTTAAATTGAGAGAGGGGTGAGGGAGGGGAGGAGGGAGGGGAAAGACAGCAGATTGGAACGATCCCTCTGGAACGAACTCCCTGTGGAGATTTGAACCCTCACCACCCTCCAGGCCTTCCGCAAAGCCCTTAAAACCTGGCTATTCCGACAGGCCTGGGGCTAAAGAGCTTCTGCCCCCCTCCTCGAATGGCATGATTGCTGTGTGTTTTAAATAGTGTACTGTTATGTTCGTCTTTTTATCCCCTCTCTGTACCCCTTTCCCTGACTGAATTGTGAGCCGCCCTGAGTCCCCTCCGGGAAAAAGGGCGGCATATAAATGTAATAAATCCAATCCAATCCAAATCCAGATTGAAAGACAGAGAAATAGTTGAAAGATCAGACTGGGGCATTTTCTGGCCTCAGGACACATCTGGCCCTTTGGTTGTCCCTGTCCAGTCTGCATGGATTGCTTTATTTTGAAAGTGACTGCTACTTTTTTTTCCAGTTTATGTATTTGTGTGTGTGTGCAATGCATGCCTAACCACCTTCACAACCCTATTGGTTTGGCCGTCCCCAGCAGTCCAGTTTTTCATGTGACCTCTTGGGGAAATTAATTGTCTACTCCTGTAATATAAACAGATGATGGCAGATGATGGGATCCTGCCGGTTTAACAATCGGTTCGATGATTGCGTGCTTCGCACATGGGCTCCACATACATCAGCAGTTTTAGCAAAACTTACCTTCCACGTTACTTCTGGGGAGTAACACAGCTGAGGGGTGGCAACCTGCTCTGCTGCATGAATCAGCTGAGAGGATATAGGTGGGATGTAGGATATAGTTAAGGTGGGCGGGTGAGCCAACCTGATTGTCGTAGCGAACCGGTTCGCTCCCCAGCTGATCATCAGAGCTGGGGTCCAAACTGGTCCAAACTGGATGAATCCCATCCCTGGATGATGGATAGATAGATGATGGATAGATAGATAATGGAGAGAGAGAGAGAGGGAGAGAGAGAGAGAGAGAGAGAGAGAGAGAGAGGAAAGCTAAGATAGATAGATGAAAGATAGTGGAGAAAGAGCAGGGAAAGCTAAGATATAGATGATCTCAAAAGAGAGAGAGAAAGAGAGGGTGAAAGAAAGAGATGTGCTCCTACAGTTTGCTGAGATCACAGGAATATAAATAAATAAATAAATATACTGACACACAAAAATATACACATGTTTACATTCACAGGAGTATGAAAAGAGGAACACGAGAAGATGTGGAAAGTAAAGTAGTCCCAGTGATGGTAGGAGAACTTGGGGCAGTAACACCTAACCTGGGAGACTGACTCTACCCTGTTTCCTTGAAAATAAGTCCTCCCCAGATAATAAGCCCAACGGGGCTATTGAGTGCATGCGCTAAAACAAGCCCTCCCCCCAAAAATAAGCCTTCCCCTAACACAGCAGCAGCCATGAGGTGACCACGCTCGCTGCCTCCTGCACCTGAAAAATAATAAGAGCTCCCCGAAAATGAGGCCAAGCCCTTATTTCAGGGGTGAAAAGAAAATAAGACTCTGTCTCATTTTCAGGGAAACACAGTAGGAGTGATATCAGAGCTACCTGTTAAGAGGAGTGTAATGCTAGTATTGAAGTAGGGAAAATTTCACAAAAACCAGCAAATGATTTCCTACATTTCTCAGGTTCCATCATCAAACAAGTTTTATTTTGGGGACATTCAGTACCTTGAGACCATTATTCTATGTGTTCTGCACTCCAGAATAAAACTGAGCAGCTCTTGACTGCTCTCTGTGACCATCGTCTCAAGTATCTGGAGGGGGGGGGAACCCACCCCAAAGTGATCATCTCTTTTCTCAGTCATGTTTTCTCAAGGATATACACTTGCTTTGTTCTCCCCAGTTTCTCGTTTTAGGCCTACATCATCACTGCTGTTTTCTAAACTGGTTTATTTGCCTGAATAATATATACAGTACTTCCTTAACTGAGATGCTCAGAAACAGACACAATAGTTGTGTTGAAATCTGATCAACACATATATCAGATAAGCTTTTTCCCCCAAACACATCATCAATGACTATAGTTCTAGGCTGCCTAAACAGAGGGATAGAATCAAGATCACGTGACGTGTTAACACCACTTTATAATGCCTTGGTAAGGCCACACTTGGAATACTGCCTCTAGGTTTGGTCACCACAATGTTAAAAAAGATGTTGAGACTCTAGAAAGTGTGTAGAGAAGAACAACAAGACTGATTAGAGGACTGGAGGCTAAAACATATGAAGGACGGTTACAGAAACTGGCTAGTTTAATGAAAAGAAGGACTAGGAGAGATATGACAGCAGTGTCCCAATATCTCAGGGGCTGCCACAAAGAAGAGGGAGTCAAGCTATTCTCCAAAGCACTTGAGGGCAGGACAAGAAGCAATGAGTGGAAACTAATCAAGGAGAGAAGCAACTTAGAATTAAGGAGAAATTTCCTGACAGTTAGGACAATTAATCAGTGGAAGAACTTGCCTCCAGAAGTTGTAAATGCTCCAACACTGGAAGTTTTTAAGAAGATGTTGGATAGCCATTTGTCTGAAGTGGTGTAGGGTTTCCTGCCTAAACAGGGGGTTTGACTAGAAGACCTCCAAGGTCCCTTCCAACTCTGTTATTCTATTTTATTCTATTCCTATTCTATTCTATTCCTATTCTATTCTACTCTGTTCAGTTCTGTTCTATTCTATTCTATTCTATTCCTATGTATGAAGACACCAAAGCACACTATATATTTGATTTAAAACCATCATCACCAACATCATCAATTGTAGACCCGTGATGGCGAACCTATGGCACCTGTGCCTGAAGTGGCACATAGAACCATTTTGCCTGGCACGCGCTGCTTCGGACCTTCTTTTTCTGGGTTTCTGGCACGCATATGCATGTGCCAATCAGCTGTCTTTTGTGCATGCAGCAGTGCCAGAAACTGGAAGAGCTGGTCTTCCATTTATCCAGTATGCGCATGCTCACCAGCCAGATGATCGGTGCATGCACAGCAGTAACTGGAAGACTTGCCAGTCAGGGCGCATGCACATGCCAGAAACCGGAAGTTAATGTTTTGGGGCGTGCATGCCCCCTGGGGAACTCCTCTTCTTGATTGCAGCCAAGTGTTCACCATCACTGATCTAGATCATTGTTTGATTATATGTCATCAAGTCAATGTCAACTCTTAGCAAATCAACAGTCCTTTTCCAGGATATCATCTACAGTCCACAGGGAATATTTATAAAATATATAGATATTTATTAATATATCTTCAAAATATTTTAATTATACACCAAATAACACAAGGGAGAATAATTTCCGATCTATAATTAGGTTATAGCATCTGTGGTTTGTCATATTTTGGGAGGAATAGGAATACATGCACCCAGCTGTAAGGCTTGGTTATTTATTGTGGAAAAAGCTATCATTATGTGTGACTGAGCTTCAAACACTATTTCATTATCAAGCCCATTATCAGGAAACACACTGACATTAGAATAGTGCATGCTGTTACTATAGATACCTGCATTTTTACTAACTGTTCTATGTGTGGGAATCCTGGTAACTTTTTACTTAGTAAGAGATGTTTGTGTACTGTGATAGACATAATTATGTGAAGCAGGCTAGACAATCGTTAGAGTGCTTTGAGCTCTCACCAAAAGTCATGGAAATGAAAATGTTTGCAGCACCAGTTTTGAACTTCAGCAAGCAATGCATTTTCTAAAATTACTCATTACACTTTGACTACCTGAGATACCAAAAAAAAAAAAGTGTTACACTTGTACTTTAAATATCCAAATGCTACAGACATGACTTTGATCCCTTCAAATGTATTCCTAATATTTTTATGAAATTCGTTAGCCAAATTCAGGTAAGACTTGTACCATCCTTTTCATTTTAATTTTTTGTTCACACATGAAAACTATGAAGGGCAGGAAATCAAGAGTTCAGGCAGTTCAGATGAATGTAGGTTTAGTGTATGCTAAAGCTCTCTACAAGAAGAATCTGAACTATGGGTGGATATGACCTCGTAGACGACCCTCATTCTGTCAAGGACTAAGGAGTACTCATTTCAAAAGATTTAAGCCCCAGAGCTCACTGTAACAGCATTGCCAAAAAGGCACTAAGAGTTGTTAACCTAATTTTGCAAAGCTTCTTCTCAGGTAACATTGCTAACTGCTAACCAGGTCATACAAAACCTTTGCCAGACCAATTCTTGAATACAGCTCATTTGCCTGGAATCCTCACTGTATAACAGACATTAATAGAATTGAGCGAGTCCAGAGATATTTCATGAGAAGTTTACTCCACTCCTCTGCTCACAATAGAATCCTTTATGCCACTAGGCTTCAAATTTTGGATCTGGATAACCTAGAACTATGCCGCCTACAATCTGACTTAAGCTTAGTACACAAAATTATCTGCTACAACATCCTACCATGTTTCCCCAAAAATAAGACAGGGTCTTATTGACCTCTGAAATAAGCACTTGGCCTTATTTTCATGAAGGTCTTATTATTTTTGAGGTACAGGAGATGGTGAGTGTGGTCACCTCATGGCTGCTGCTGTGTTACAATATTTTCAGGGAGGGCTTATTTTGGGAGAAGGGCTTATTTTAGCACATGCACTCAAAAACCCAATTGGGCTTATTATTTGGGGAGGTCTTATTTTCAGGGAAACAGGATACCTACTTCAGCTTCAACTATGATAATACATGGAAAACAATTGATACAAACTCAAAGTAAACTGCTCCAAACTCAATTGCAGAAAAGATGACTTCAGCAACAGTGTGGTCAATGCCTGGAATGCACTACTTGACTCTGTTGTTACAGCCTCAAACCCCAAAAGCTTTCTTAAACTGTCTTAAACTGTCTACCGTGGGACTCACCACATTCCTAAGAGGTCCGTAAAAGGGGCGTGCATAAGCGCTCCAGCATGCCTTCCATCCCTGTCCTACTGTTCCCATCTATTTGTACTCATTTCTTAAGTATATATGTATACCTTCTTATACTTATATGTTTATATGTTATATTCATACTTATGCTTGTTTTCTCACACATGCTTGACAAAGCAAAATAAATAAATAAAATAGTTCCTGTCAAAGCAACTTAGCAATAGATAAGAGTCAACAGAATTCAAGATGGGCTGAACTTAGATCTTTTGTGTGTGTGAAGGGACTCTTAAGCAATGATGTGGGATTTGGGGCTTCTCCGAACTGCATAGAATCTCAGCTAGAGGTTCCCCTGAACCCCTGCGAAGCCCCAGCATCCCACCTCTGCTTAAGCAACAAGTAATGACTTAATAGTCACACATCAACACCCTAGTTAACATCTAAAAGCTCCACACACAACTAGGAACCATAAACATATAACAGCCCAGTGTACATATTTTGGAGCGAGAGAATTTGATGAGCTCCAGCATGAGCCTAAGAGCTTGGAAGAATAAACCTTTGGTCCTGGTAACCAACTCAGATTGGATCCTGCAACATGAACCTGGGGACATATGCATTTACTTTCATTGGAAAAAAATCTTCTTCCTATCCTGATTATCCCTAGGCTCTTCAAGCTATCGCCCTTACCTCCCCATAGCAGGATAGGAATGATTTGCCTAACAAAAAATGCAGTTAGGTGCGTTATTGTTATAAACAGTAGCTTCAGCTGAGAATTACCTGGTAGGTCTTGGATTAATTTATTTATTTCCCCAAATACACTTTTGTGGAAGTTTTTGTTACATGCCCATTTATTTGAATTTCATCCATCACTGAGAAGACATCCAATTAATGAACTAAAACGGGGCTTAATGGGCTGCCATTCCAAGTAATTGCCTAGATAGTGACTTTGTTTCTAGTCCGTTCATTTGCTTCAAAAGTAAACTCTTTTATGAAGTAGGAGTAGGAGACTGTGTTCAAGGTACAGCCACCTATTTACATGTGAATCATTTAGAAAATAAATCAAGCGACTCATAACTTTTGTGAGCTGCTTTGGTCTTCAGAAAAGCAGACCATACTCAATTAATCTCATTAATTAAATTAATTTTCAGTGAGATTGGCTTAAAGATAACATGGTTTGTTGGGTTGTTTTGTGCAAAATTCTGGCTCTTAAAGAAATAAAAAGAAAATTTTGGACAAAGATTAGGTAAAGTAAAGGTGAAAGTTCTTCTCATACATATGCACTAGTTGTTTTTGACTCTAGGGGGCGGTGCTCATCTCTGTTTCAAATCCGAAGAGCCAGCACTGTCCGAACATGCCTCCCTGGTCAAGTGGCCGGCATGACTAAATGCCGAAGGCACACGGAACGCTGTTACCTTCCCACCAAAGGTGGTTCCTGTTTTTCTACTTGCATTTTTATTTGCTTTCGAATGACTAGGTTGGCAGAAGCTGGGACAAGGGGACTTGCCCGGCACTAGGGATTCGAACCGCCGAACTGCTGACCTTTCTGATCAACAAGCTCAGTGTCTTAGCCACTGAGCCACCAAGTCTTGGACAAAGATTAAGAGAGGGTAGTTACGCTTCAGGTGCCCTTTCAGAATAAAGTTGAAACTCCAATTGGGGCCTCTCTTTGACAGTCTACTTGTCTTTCCGTGAATCATCCAATGTTATTAGAGAAGTCATCAGAAAGAAAATGTCAGAATTATCTTTAGACTTCTTTTTGCTGAAGAACAAAACCTCTTAAGGTAGCTAGACTCTTCATATATTTGATGAAAGATGACCATTGAGTGTTTTGTTCTGACATACGATTATAGGATCAAAATCCAGGTCAAGAAGAAGTGAAATAAGGGTTATTGTTCCTGCAATTTGTAAAGATGTGGGTTTTTTCTTTTGAAAGAAAAGTGGTATTGTATGGAGGTGTGTGTGTTTGTGTGCTTCTCCCTCCTCCTCTCTACCGACCCATATTTTAAAAAGGTCAAGGTGACATTCTTGCTTTAATATACTTGTTTTTCTATTTCTGTTGTTTGGCTTTGGTTTAAGGCTGCATTGTGTAGAAACTTCTGCACTCATCACAACTATGTTTTTCATGCTGAGTTGTAATACAGCCTGGACTTTGGGGAAAATTCAGTTGTGTTAAGAGGGGAGGGGGGAAGCAGTATTATCTTGTTTGGTGTTGCATGATGACAAATGTGACCTCCCCCCCACACACAAACATCTTCCATGAAATAAATTAATCGAAAGTACAGACAAAGGAAAAGGAAGCAGAACTGTTTTCAATAGAAGAAAATATGTGAAGCATAATGTTGAATTATAGAATAATTGGTCCTTTCTGGCCTTGTTCGTTTGCTTCCAGGTGTTTATTTATTTACCGGTTATTTATTTATTTATTTATTTATTTATTTATTTATTTATTTATTATTTATTTATTTATTTATTTAGCCAAGCATGGATTAGATAACAGATATATGTATAAACATGATTATGAATACATACAATGGACACAAATACATGGGAATATTAGGACAGGGACAGTAGGCACGCTGGTGTGCTTATTCACTCCCCTTAAAGACCTCTTAGGAATGGGGTGAGGTCAACAGTAGACAGTCTAAGGTTAAAGTTTTGGGGGTTTGGGGAAGAAACCACAGTGCCAGGTAATGCATTCCAGGCATTGACAATTCTGTTACTGAAGTCGCATTTTCTGCAATCAAGTTTGGAGTGGTTTACCATAAGTTTGCATCTATTGTGTGCTCGTGTGTTGTTGTGGTTGAAGCTGAATTATTCATTGACAGATAGAACATTGTAGCATATAAATTTATGTACTACACTTAGGTCAGATTGAAGACGGTGAAGTTCTAAGTTGTCTAAGCCCAAAATTTCAAGTCAGGTGTCATAAAGTATTCTGTTGCGAGCAGAGGAGTGGAGGACTCTTCTCGTGAAATATCTCTGGACTCATTCAATTATATTAATGTCTGATATGCAGTGCCAGTTCCCGACTGGTGCGTACCAAGGACCTGTGGGTAGCCAGAAGAACTGAGGCAGAGACAGGAATAAAAGGCTAACAAGTTTATTCCCTTAAAGTACAAGCTAACATTTCAGAACCGGCTTAGATAGGAACGCGCGCTGCTCGTTTGGACAGCTCCCTTTTTATACAGGAGCTGTCAAACGATCAGCCAATCAGCTGTCGAGCGCTTCCCGCTTAAACTTTTAGTCAGCGCAAGCTCAGAACACAACACTCCTCCCCCCCTAAGTTCGCGCAGGCGTAGTCTTGTAAATATGCTGGACACCGCCTGATGCGGCCGGATGCCCTAGGCCCTTCTGCACCGTTTGGAGGTTCTGGTTGTTCGGCCGAGGACTCTGCATCGGAGGACGGCGATCGCCCGGGCCGCCGGAGAACGAAGGATGGTGCTGGCCCACCAAGTAAGTCGCCGCTTCGGTTTGGGGCTCCGGCTGCTTGTTCTCGGCTGGCCTCCTCGTTTCCGTGCTCGGCGTCGGTCGTCGGGCCCGTCAGTGTTGGCAGGTCAGTTGACTGCTGCTGACTTGTTGGTGGTTGGTGCCTGCTCCGCAACTGGTCGCAGTGGCGTTTCCAGACTCTGCCGTCGAGGAGCCTGACCCTGTAGGAGCAGGGCCCGGTCTGGTCAGTTATTATGCCCGGTAGCCACAAGGGATGTCCTACATAATTCCGGGCATACACTGCCTCCCCCTGGGTGAAGGAGCGGGACCCTCCCCGGGAATCCAATGGGGTCGGAGCGGAATAAGCGGGGTGCAAACGGTCCAGGGTTGTCCGCAACCGCCGTCCCATGAGACGCTCGGCTGGGCTCGTGTTCGTCTCTGGCGAGGGAGTAGAGTGTTGGGCTAGCAAGAAGGCGTCAATTCGTTCCTGCCAGGGAAGGTGGTCTAATTTGGAAAGAGCCTCTTTGACGGAGCGAACAGCGCGCTCCGCCAAGCCATTGCTAGCGGGATGGAACGGGGAGGTGAGGGCATGTCGGATGCCGTGGGAAGCAAGGAAAGCCTCAAACTTGGTTGCTGTCAGTTGCGGTCTGTTATCGGACACCAACACGTCGGGCAGGCCATGGGTGGCAAAAAGGTGGCGCAGGGTCGCGATTAGCGCGTCTGCTGTAGTGGAGGACATGTGGACGACCTCGACCCATTTCGAGAAGGCGTCAACAGCAATAAAGAGCATACGGCCGTGAATGGGGCCTGCAAAGTCAACGTGAATTCGGGACCATGGGGTGGAAGGGGGCTCCCACGTTCGCGGCTCTGCTTTAGGTGGCAGCGCCTGGGCGCTCTGGCATTGCGGGCAGCCGGCGACATGGTCGGCGATGTCTTGGTCAAGCTTGGGCCACCAAACATAGCTTCTACCTAAGGCTTTCATCCGGACAATTCCTGGGTGAGCGTGATGTAGCTGCCGCAGGACGGTAGTCCTCAGTGAGGCCGGCACGACAACCCTATGGCCCCACAGCAAACAGCCGCGCTGAACGGATAGCTCCGCCAGGCGTGACTTGAAGGGGATGTAAACGGGGTCTACGGGGTCTTTCGGCCACCCTCGCTTAACCCAGTCTAGCACCCGGGATATTACCTGATCCCTTGCGGACTCCCGGGCGATGTCGGCGGCAGAGAGTGGAAGGTTGAGGTCGTCTATAAGGAATACAGGTGCGGCAGCAGCAGGATCTTCCAAGGCCTCTGGCAGAGGGCAACGGCTGAGGGCGTCGGCGTGGGCGATCTGCTTCCCCGGTCTGTGGTGCAGCTGGTATTCGTAGGACGCGAGGAAAACAAACCAGCGGGTCATGCGTGGGGAGAGAACCTGAGGGGCAGGGCGATCTCCAGCCAGCAAACCGAGCAGGGGCTTGTGATCAGTGACAATTTGAAATGGCCGGCCGTACAAGTAATGGTGGAACCGGCGCACCCCAGCCACAATGGCAAGAGCCTCTTTATCAATTTGGGCATAGTTATGTTCAGAGGCAGAGAGCGTGCGTGAAAAATAGGCAACTGGCACCTCTGCTCCGCTGGGTAACTGGTGGCAAAGGACGGCGCCCACCCCGTAAGGGGAAGCATCACAAGCGAGTACGAGAGGCAAGTGCTCGCTGTATTGTACCAGAACATCGTTGGAGATGAGGAGATGCTTGACAGCTAGGAAAGCGGAAGCTTCCCTGTGGCCCCAAACCCAGGGTGCGCCTGAGTCTAGGAGGCGATGGAGCGGCTCTGCGACTGATGCTTTGTGGGGCAGAAAAACAGCGTAAAAATTAAGTAGGCCTAAAAAGGCCTGTAACTCAGCTCTGTTAGTGGGGGCAGGGGCCTCCACGATGGCTTTGGTCTTGGCAGCCGTGGGGTGGATGCCACTGCCATCAATGAGGAAACCAAGGAATTCTATCTGGGTTACCGCAACCTGGCACTTATCTCTCTTGACCTTCAGTCCCACTTGTTGGAAACGTTGGAGGACTAAGCGCAACCGGGCCATTAGTTCATCCATGGAGGTGGCTGACATGAGGACGTCGTCAAAATAGGGAACGACGCCTCTGAGTCCTTGGAGCAGCCGCTCCATCAAACTCTGGAACAGTCCTGGGGCGATGCTGACCCCAAACTGCAATCTGCGGCAACGGAACGCACCCCGGTGTGTGATGATTGTCTGGGCTTCCACTGCTTCATCGTCCACCACCAGCTGTTGATAAGCTTGGGCGAGGTCGAGCTTCACGAAAACAGTCCCCTCGCCCAAGGTGTGCAGCAAATGCTGGACCACTGGCACCGGGTACGCGTTGGAAGGCAGGGCACGGTTGATCGAGCAGCGGTAGTCAGCGCAAATCCTTACGCTGCCATCTGGCTTGATGGGTAACACAATGGGTGTTTCCCACCGGGCATGGTCCACTGGCTCTAGGACGCCTTGAGCCACCAGCCTGTCCAATTCGGCGTCCACTTTTGGTTTGAGTGCGATGGGTACTCGGCGAGGCTTCATTCGCACCGGCTGTACTGACGGGTCAAGGTTGAAAGACACGGGTGTGCCAGTGTATTTGCCTAGTGAGCCATCAAACACCGCAGGGAACTCTGCTACTAGGCAATCAAGAGCTGACTTGCTTAGATGGTGGATTCTGCTGATCTGCAGGCCTAGGGACTGGAACCAATCGAGGCCAAGAAGGCTGGGCAACCGGCCTTCCACTATGATGAGGGGTAACCAGCCGTCAAACCCCTTGAACTGCACTCTGACTTTGCGGGTGCCAATTACTGGAATCAGGTTGCCCTGATAGTCTCTTAACGTCAGATTACAGTCTTGTAATTGGCGTTTTGACAGCTGTGGCAGTAGGCGCTTAATCGTGCTCCAGGACACGATGGAAGTTGCGGATCCGGTGTCTAACTCCATCTCGCAAGGCTTTCCTTCCATGGTAACGGTTAGCTGTATTTTTTTTTGGAGCTGGTGGCAGGAGAGATCCTGGGTGGCATTTCGGAGGATGGCGTGACAGTCCATCCTGGCCTTCTTGGGGCCACTATTTCGGTTCCTCGGTTGTCGAGACCGATCGGTTTGAAATTCAGAGGAGGACATGGGCTGCGCGGCTCGGCATACCCGAGCGATGTGGCCCTTCCTGCCACATCGCTGGCAGAGGGCTTGCCTAAATCTGCACTCAGCTCTCTCGTGGTTGCCTCCGCAACCAACACATGCAGATTTAGGGTCGCCTTTCCTCTGCGGAACGCTCTTTTTGTTCGCCTCGTGAAGGCGGTTAATGTCCTCCTCAGAGTTCTCATACTCAGAATCCTCACTTTCAGAATCTAAGAGGCCGGTAGCTGTGCTGAATGTATTGGCCGGCTGTGCTGCTGTGGCAGACCGACTCTTCGCGATGGTGGCTAAGGATGCTGCAGCCATTTCGGACGCCCGGACCTCATCGAAGGCGGTTTGAAAGGAGAGATCTGTTTTGGTTAGAAGTCGCTTCTGCAGCTTGAGATCTCTCAGGCCACACACGAGGCGGTCAAGGAGGGCCTCGTCCAAGTCTCAGAACTCGCAGTGGAGAGCGGCCGATCGTAACGCTGCAACGTAGGCGCTGACGGACTCCCCCTCAGCTTGGCTCCGCTGGTGAAAAGCGTGCCTGTGGGCTATCTTGGACGGAGACGGGGCATAATGGCTTGTCAGCTTTGCCAGCAGCACGGGCCAGGGAACGGCCTTAATGGGTTCAGGAGCTGTGAGAGCCCTGGCAGTGTGAAAAACGTCTGTGCCACAGACGGACAGGAAAAACGCGCATTTCCGCTCGTCCGTCAGCTCGGTGAGGTCGTGCGCGACCAAAAAACATTCGAACCGAGCCGTGTAAGACTCCCATGTCTCAGAGCCATAGTTGAATGGCGTGAAATTTAACGTGGCCATTCCTGTCAGAGCCAGCGACGTCTCGTCGCGGTAGAATTAAGCGCGGTTCTAGTGACTCAGCGAGTGACTTCAGCAGTAAGTGGCTTCAGCTTCTCGTACCTCAGTTTGGCGATCCCACCTTCGTCGCCAGTGGTGCGTACCAAGGACCTGTGGGTAGCCAGAAGAACTGAGGCAGAGACAGGAATAAAAGGCTAACAAGTTTATTCCCTTAAAGTACAAGCTAACGTTTCAGAACCGGCTTAGATAGGAACGCGCGCTGCTCGTTTGGACAGTTTTTTTTTTTTTTTTTGAGTTTTTTTATTGGGATTTATATGCCGCCCTTTTCCCTGAGGGGACTCAGGGCGGCTTACAACCACAAGGGAGGGGGGTGCAGTGTCAAAAACAGAACAGTATGTGAACAAAGAAAAAATAGTAAAAAACACAACTTTCATTCAGCAATCAAACACTCGGGCGGGTAAATTGGGAACCTATCCCCAGGCCTGCTGGGAGAGCCAGATCTTGAGGGCTGCGCGGAAGGTCTGGATAGTGGTGAGGGTACGGATCTCAACGGGGAGGTCGTTCCACAGGGTCGGAGCTGCAACAGAAAAGGCTCTCCTCCGTGTGGTTTATACAGGAGCTGTCAAACGATCAGCCAATCAGCTGTCGAGCGCTTCCCGCTTAAACTTTTAGTCAGCGCAAGCTCAGAACACAACACCGACAGATGAGCTCTATTTAAGAATTGGTCTAGCAAAAGTTTTGTTTCCCCTGATTTGCAGTTCAATATTACCGGAGATAACATCAACAGTGAAAGTGAGAGTGGGTTTGCTGCCTGTCCATATACATTAGTTTTCCCTGCCAGGATTGTTGATGCTGTGGTTTCCTCCTTGGTATGCTTTAATTTGGGTACTGGGTTGTTGTTGTTGTTTGCTTGTTTGTCTGGTGTTAATCCCCGGTTATCTGAGTGTTGATTGCTGAAGGGGATGTATTCTGGTCTTTTTATTTCCTTTATTAATGTCACTTGAATGGCATGTAGAAGCGGTTTCTCTCAAGCAAAATCCAAGCTCAGAGAGCATCAAGGATTCCAAAGTCTTGATTCAGGCATAGCTTTATATAATTTTATATTAATATGGTTTCTCCCATAATAATAGGTGCAGAATTATCCTCTTGAACTGCTGGATTGGAGTAGCTTTCCTGGATCAGAAGGCTGAAATAGGTTTCTGAGTATTAGCAGAGTGTCCTTTTCACTGGTCCTAACTACAGTTTTGAATTTAATCTATTTTATCAAGGTTATCCTGATGTGTGTGTGTATGTTGTTGTTTTTGTAACCAGGGTCATGGAGGTTGGTTATAAAAACAAGTAGATATCACAATTGTGCAGTTGAGACCCTGACTAGTTTTTATGTGCCTTACACAGACATGAGAAATCACATTATTGCAGTTGCTGTTTTGACTATTTCAATCCCCTAAATATGCCACTGGATGGAATACTTGAGATGGGTAGAGGCAAAGCAAAACCTTTTCATGTACCTCTGATTTGCACGGTTTACAATGGCTCCATCCCATTGAGATTTAGTCAGCAAACCATGGTAGTCAAGATATTGTACTGTGAGAAGCCTCCTGCCCTTCTAGGAGAATGATGTGGTCAGCTTTCCTGACCTGCTCCCAAGTTGCCATAGGCTGGGGGGGGGGGGGAATTGAGCCTCGCAGGCGCATCGAAGAATGTGCACTTGAGCCAAAACAAAAAAACATCCTAGGCAGCCAAAGTCAAGGCCATCTCCACAGAAACCTGCAACGGCTGGAGGGAGTGACTTCTACTTCCCCTTCGTTGGGGAATGTGACTAATGACACACTTTTGGGGGAGGGGCTTCACTTGGTCCCTGCCGAAATGCCACTCCCAATTAAACAACTGGATTTTTCTTGTAACGTTGCTTGAGGCTCCCACTTTCCTTAGGGCATTGGTCGGAACCCTGACAGCAATATTTTGAGGAATATTTTTTAAAAAGGCAGAATATTATATTTCCCTAGGTGAGAAATGGAGAAACATGTTTTTTTAGAGTCAGGAAGCAACAGCAGTCTCCCTGTCCCCAAGCAGAAACTGAGGAAGCACCTTTTAGAAACGCAGATTTGATGACCCATTCAAGAGAGGATGTTTCGAAACTCCCTGCAGCAAAGTCTGAACAAAGGCAGAATGGTAGGATTAGAAGCAGCCCCCTCACTCAAGATCCAAAGCAGGACGAAAACCATTAAGCCACAATAGGAATTGCCCAACACCCTTTCAGAACACAAGCCCCTTCGTTGCATCACCCCAGAGCAGTCCAAACTTCAACCAAATTAGCTCAGGCAAGCACCTGGGATTTGCATTTTCTCTTTTGCCTATAGAGCCAGCTATGACCCCTACATGGCCCCTATATTATCCAATAGGAATCTGACAACAGCCAGTAGAATATTAAAGGACATGTTCTTGCACAGGAACAGGAAGCTCAAGTACAAAGCCCAAGAGAAGGTATAAAAGCCCCCCACTCTCAACTCCATGTGGTCAGCTACCCAGAACCCATGTGGTTCTACATCATCAATAAATCATCTTTCCAATCAGCCTCCATTTATTTATTTTATTTATTTATTTTTATTTAAAACTTTTATATGCCACCCAATCCCAAAGGACTCCAGGCGGCTTACAAACAGAATTTAAAAAAAAACATAAAAACAATACAATTTAAAACAACAATCATCCATCATAAATTCATTCTAGTCGGGGCCGGACCTCGATAGTGAGGTCAACAGCCCCAGGCCTGCCGGAACAGCCAAGTTTTTATGGCTTTTCTGAAGGCCATTAGAGTGGGTATGGTCCAGATTTCTGGGGGGAGCTGCTTCCAAAGAGTCGGAGGAGCCACCGAGAAGGCTCTCCTCCGAGGGCCCGCAAGCCAACATTGTGTGGCCGACGGCACTCGGAGGAGGCCCAATCCATGTTTCCAGTATCTTTCTCCCAGCTTGGAACTGAACCAGATGGATATTTCTTTCCGCGGTACAACACTGAAGTATAGTCAGTAGACTATTATATATAAAAAAGAGAATGCCTGATACATTATTTGCTACATTATAAAAATATTAAATCAATGAAATGCCTTTTTTTCCCTTTTGCTTTTAATTGGCCTGCTGTAATGCACTGAAGCAGCTCCTGAGCCGACCGAATTATTTGGTGCTCTCAGAGCTTGGTTGCTTTCTTGCAGACCTTTCATTACCCCGAGTAGGTAACATCATTAGAGCTGGTGAAACGCCTGCAACAAAACAGCCAGGCTCAGAGAGCACTAAAGACCCACACATTTCAACCCTGAGCTGCAAATATTCTCCTTTATTGAATGAACTCTGAATTCCACACTCCCACTTGCTGATGGGAAGAGTCATATTTTAGCAACCTGCGTCAACTTTTCCTGTGTTTCAGTAAACTGGTTCAGCAGCAAGATGACAATGTGTTAGGTTTGAAAGCCATGGGTGGATTTTGAAACCGGTCTAGTTTCATTGCTATTGTTCCTCTACAAGGATTCTTCCCAATATAGGAGGAGCCGAGGTGGCGCCGTGGTTAAATGCAGCACTGCAGGCTACTTCAGCTGACTGCAGTTCTGCAGTTCGGCTGTTCAAATCTCACCGGCTCCGGGTTGACTCAGCCTTCCATCCTTCCGAGGTGGGTAAAATGAGGACCCGGATTGTTTTGGGGGGCAATATGCTGACTCTGTAAACCGCTTAGAGAGGGCTGAAAGCCCTATGAAGCGGTATATAAGTCTAACTGCTATTGCTATTGCTAAGTGCTAAGTGCTGTTGCTATTGCTATTTGTGTGTGCATGTGTGGCTTGTGTGTTTCTTTGTGTGTGTAGGCATGTGTGTATCTGTGTCCATGTATGTGTCACCGAATCACCGAATATCAGAGCTGCAAGGGACCTTGGGGATCTTCTGGTCCAATTATAGCTATTGCTATAATTTGCAAAATGTAGGTTTTCTGTTGGGCTATGACTGCTGTGCTTAACTGATTATTGGGTAATCTGAATAGAATAGAATAGAATATTCCATTCTTTATTCAATTCTTTATTGGCCAAGTATGATTGGATGCACAAGGAATTTGTCTTTGGTGCATTATGCTCTTAGTGTACATAAAAAGATATGAAAAGATACATTCGTCAAGAACCGTAAGGTACAACACTTAATGATAGTCACAGGGAACAAATAAGCAATCAGGAAACAATCAATATCAATATAAATTGTAAGGATGTCGGCAGGATGATATCTCTGCTTTTTAGTATGCTGTCTAGATTTGCCATAGCTTTCCTCCCCAGGAGCAATGGTCTTTTAATTTCTGTTCATCTACAGTGGGGGAAAAAATCAGAAGTTTGGTAGCACCTCTTCCATTTCACAACTTTTATCAAGTCTTTAAATAAAATGTGTTGGTCAGAAAAAATGGTGCCAGACTCTCGATTTTGAGACTGACCTAAGGAAGAATTTCCATTTTTATGTTATCCCACACAGAAAAGCAGTATAAACAAAGTTGGTTCTGATATGGGTAGTGGAAAGAGGGTGGGTTAACCACGTATTTTGTTAAAAGGAGAACATTTGTCAGAATATTGATGAAGGAGTCTCATCTGAGTTAGAAAATTAGAGAAAAGGTGCCAGACATGTTGGTGCAGGGGGGGAGGGGGAGTGAGAAACCTGGTTTCACTCTGCATTTGTTATTCCATAAGACAACTTGCTCAACATTTGGAAGATCATATTATTGTTTTTTTAGTGTTTGGTGACAGAATTGTTAAAAAAAAAATAAGCACTTGTTTATGAAAGAAAAAAGATTCTCTGTGGGGAGGATTTCTATGTTTTGAAGTACATTTAGTGAGCACTGGTGAATTTTTAAAATTTTTATTCTGTTCAATTGTGTTTGCTTCTCAGAGACTACCTGGAGAAGCCCTTGTGGTTTGTATGGCGAGGATTTTCAGAAGTGGCTTGACCTTCCCAAGGATGGGCTGCTGGGGGTTCACACAGGTTCGGGCAATCCTCTAACAAGGATTCTGCCCAGTTCGACAAACCTCCAAATGCCACCCTTGGATGGCTACTCCTGTCCCTGCCCTCCCCACCCCTCCTAGGAGTCTCCACGCAGCCCATTCATCATGCCAAGTAAGTGCAGGGCCTGTGCAGAGGCTACGGGAGGGTGAAAACGGACCTACTGGAGATTCCAGAAGTTCCGAAACAGGCCTGTTTCTGGCCTTCAGGAGGCCTCTGAAGCCCAGGGGAAGCACTTGTCACCCTTCCAGAGGCTCGAGGAAAGCCTCTGGAGGCTGGGAAGGGTGAAAAATGGGCTTACTAGTTTTAAAGACGAGGTGTGAGGTAAAACAGAACGGTTTATTCAACAAGCAACAGGCTACAACAGAATCAGACCACGGACGAAAGGAAGCCCGCCTGACAGCTATTTATATTTGACAGCTGTCAGGCGGTTGGCCAATTGGTGGCTAGTATTTTTCCTGCCGGCAGGCACGCCCGAGCCAATCAGGAGCCTGAGGCTCTGGCCCCGCCTGCCGGCTGCGTCGAAAGGACACAACAACTAGAAGTACTGGAAGTCTGGAAACGGAGGGCCTCCAGAGCCCAGGGAGGCCATTTTCACACTCCCATTTTCTGACCAGTAGCGGAAATTTCGAGAACCGCTAGCGGAAATTTTGAGTAGTTTGGAGAACCGGTAAATACCACCTCTGACTGGCTTTGCCCCCATTGGACAAGAAGACCTCCAATGTCCTTTCTCACTCTATTATTCTGTATTCAGTCCCCCCTTTTCACTAACTCACACTAATTTAAATCTCATTGATTTCAACCACCCTAATCTAACACAACTGGTTATCAGTCTAGGGAAAGGACATTTACTTCCAAGCAACCATGAGGTAGGCTAAGATTATAGAGAATGGGAAATGTAAATGTTAAATGGATATGTAGTCAAATAGTTTAGATTCATAATTCTAAAAGCATGAAACCAGAGGCCAATTAGAAGCTGGAAGAGAATGAAATAAGCAGGTTTGGGGATTGTAGCCTAGAGGAAAAGTAATATTTGAATAATGAAATGGTACCTTTCAAAAGGAAATATGCATATTGGAGTTTACATATCTTTTCACAGAAGTGGTTAAGCAATTTATAATTTGGACATTAAACACATGCTGATAATTAGCAGAGAAATTAGTAAACGTCTTCTTTACTGGCCCAATTTGTATCTTTAACAGCAGCCCAAACCGTAAAAACTCAACAAGTAAACCTCTCAATGGAATGGAGATAAAAATAAATGGACAGCTTTGTTTCTTAGCTCCTGCTGACGCCGCGAAGAATCACAATGCAGTTAGTCTGTTTTTAGCATTGCCTTCAATGTGTTAGATGAGCCAACTCTGGTTGTAAAAATCTGAATGAGCACTAGATGTTACCAAAGAGTGGCATCTGAATTACGAGTCTGGGGAGATTCTCAGTCATCCAGGTTGTCCCAAAGGTGCTTTTTCAAGAGACAACTGGACTTTTTTTTAAAAAAAAAAAATTGAAGACGTTTCAGTTCTCATCCAAGAAGCTTCTTCAGCTTCTTTTACTCTTCAGTGAAACCATCCAGTTAGAGCTGAAGAAGCTTCTTGGATGAGAAGCAAAATGTCTTCAAAGAAAAACCATCTTCTACATCTTTTTTACATCATGGCGACCAAAACTGAATGCAGTGTTCCAAGTGTGGCCTTACCAAGGCGTTATAAAGCAGTATTAACACTTCTATCAGTGACAAAACTAATATAAAATAGATGTGGAGACTCTAGAAAGAGTGCAGAGAAGAGCAACAAAGATGATATGGGGATTGGAGGCTAAAATATATGAAGAACGGTTGGAGGAACTGGGTAAGTATAGTTGAATGAAAAGAAGGACTAGGGGAGACATGATAGCAGTGTTCCAATATCTCAGGGGTTGCCACAAAGAAGAGGGAGTCAAGCTATTCTCCAAAGCACCTGAGGACAGGACAAGAAGCAATGGGTGGAAACTAATCAAGAAGAGAACCAACTTGTTATTCTAAGATTTATTACAAAATTTGAACATTTTCTTTTCTTTTTAATTTTTCAAACTAACATTTTACTTTTCCTACAGCTATGAATTATACGTCTATATCGCACAAATGAGGGAGGTGGGGAGAGGGGAACGAGGCGTGGATCATGGGAGATTAAAACTGGTTCACAAGTAGAGCTGCTTGATTTTTCTGCACAGACTTCTTCCACCAATGGGCCCAGTGTTGGGTTTTCATGAGGTGAGCTGAGTTTTCCTCCTTAATCCTTGAAAATTCCATCTTGAGCCTTTCCTTGAATTTCATGTAAACTGTGTCTTTCTCTTCCACTGCAGCGATGTGGCCCAGCATGGTTTCGGCTGTGCTCACGGATGCCATTTCTTGGAAGATAACCTGATTCGGGAGACTTGGGATGGTGGTTTTTGGGATGCCAGGCCAGGTTCTGCTGCCCTGTTCGGCCACCAGTTTCCATTCTTCGACTTCTAAGGAGCGGCCAAATTTTTTACAATGGGCCAGGTTGATGGTTTTCTCTCGGACTTTTTCCATTTTTCCTACTTGGACATCGTCAATGGTGAGGTTGTTGTCCAGTTCCGTCAGGATGGTCTCGGTGCAAGTGGCCAAGGTAGAGACAAACTTTTGGGCGCACTCCATGGCGCACACCTCCAGCTTGAACATTTTCAACCAACCAAGCAACCTATTTTCCTCCATTATATAACAGAAATGCCAGAAGAATCTGCATTTCAAGGAGAATGATAGTGACTGGCAATTATGACACCTTTTCTTGCGCTAAGTTTCTTCCAATGTTGTTGCATTAAGGCTCTTCTTCTGGAAGCCTAGCTTGACTGTTGTATTGCCTCCAAAACACATTTATCTTTCTTTGTATGCAGCACTGTAAGGCTTGGGAATTAAGGGATGATGACATAATTATGTATATTGGCCATTTGCCACTCACTAAAGTTTATCTCCTTGACCGTGAAGGGATGCACTGCATAAATAGGACTGGTTTTGTTGAGTGGTGTAGCCCGCTAGCGGCCAGTGGAGCTGGCAGAAGATTTGGACAGTGAGGGGTTTGGGGAGGAACATGGGCCAGTCCTGGAGTCTGGGGAAGGCTCTGATGAAGGCTCTTTGTCGGAGGCAGAGAGGGGGCCAGAGCCGTATGCCAGTTATCAGCTGCCTTCAGAGACAGACATCAGTGAGGCAGATGAACAGCTGGAACCAGATGAAGGGAACAGCTAAAGAACTGGGGTTGACTTGGGAGTAAGGCCATGGGTGGATGATGAATAGCTCTCTCAGAGGAAATAAAAGAGGAGTGAAAGGGGAGTGGAGTTTGTAAGAGACATTTAGTTTGGTTTGTGGCTCTCCGAGACTCCTTGTCAAGTCTTGCAGATATCGACCTGGCATTTCTCCAAGCCAGATAAGGTCTGTGACTGTAAATCCTCCCTTGAAAGACTTTTCTGGATGTGAATGAGCATAATTCACAGTAAATTAATAAAAGAGATTTTTGTCGGGACAAGGAGTTTGCTTCATGCTCTTGGGAAGCCTCGGTCAGAACACTAAGGTGTTAGACTTATTTACACTCATCCCCCCTCCCCCGAGAGCACTTTACAGCACTCTCTGGGTAGTTTAAAATGTAGAAGCATTGTTTGCATTTTCCCCACAACAATCCTAGTCCTCATTTTACTAACCTCGGAAGGATGCAAGGCTGAATCAACCATGAACCAGTCAGGATCAAACTCCTGGCAGTGAGCTGAATTAGCCTACAACAATGCATTCTAACCACTGTGCCACCACAGCTCTTAACAAATGCAGCCATCGACTTAACAACTGTGGCAAGAAAGTTTGTCAAATGGGGCAAAACTCGCTGAGCAAATCTCTCACTTAACAACATATTTTTGGGCTCAATTGTGGTCATAAGTCAATTACCACCTGTACATGTGCACCCATACACCTCTATCTGTCCAGCTACTTATCATCAAACACATATACTGCTACAACCATTTCCACGTGTATTATTACTTCGTGCATTCTCCAGGCATGAAAGCCATCGCCCATTGCGCTTCCGGCTTCTAGCGCACGGGCCAGTTGGTCTTCATGCACGCGGGAGCGCTAGAAACTGAAAGAGCAGCCGCCTGGTTCTCATGCATACACCAGGAAGAAGATTTCTGGTTTCTGGCATATGCATGTTCACCACCCAGGTGGTCATGTGTACCAGAAACTGGAAGACCAGATGGCTGATGTGCCTGTGCATGCAGGAAACCAGAAAATGATCTGCCCAGCACACACATGTGCACCGGGCAGCTGCTCCTCCAGTTTCCGGCACAGTCGGTGCTGAAAAGGTTCGCCAACACTGTCATAGGATATCGCTGATTTTTTTTTTAAAAAAAAAATCATTTGACAGTTCAAGTGGACAAAAAAGACAACAATCCTTCTGGGTGCATCGTTTTAGATGTCATCTAGAATAAGTTGTATGTTATCTATTAATAAGTCATATGTTCAGCAAATGGCTGTGCGAACTGACATTCTTTGAGAACTAGCAAAAAGTTTTTTTTTAAAAAAAACAACACACACACACACGAGTTGGTGGAGACGGGTTAACCACATTTATATGTAAGTCCCCAAAGAAGACATCTGTTCAATGAAGAGGAGAAGGAGGGAGGCAAAAAAAAAAGCACCCTTCTCAAAGTAGTGATTGATTTATGAGCTGTTAAATTGCATCTGTACAATGTGGGGGAAAAAAAACTAAATAAAACAACAGAAAAGGAATCGCAGGGGAGATGGTTATGGGAAGAATGCTGTGTTACTAGAGAGCAAACAGCTGTTGTACAAGCTTTCTGCGACAGTGTCTGCTGGCAGGGAAGATGCAAAATAGGTGGCTTCATATTTTTCTGGTATCACTGAAGAATCAATCCCACAAATACAGATGAACAGAGTTGGAAGGGACCTTGTAGGTCATCTAGTCCAACCCCCCTCCCACCCAAGAAGGAGACCCTATACCATTTCTGACAGAAGGTAGCCCAGTCTCCCCTTGAAAACCTCCAGTGATGAAGCTCCCACAACTTCTGGTGACAAGCTGTTCCATTGGCTGATTGTTCTCACTGTCAGAAAATTTCTCATTATTTCTAGGTTGAACCTCTCCTTGATCAGTTTCCATTCGTGATTGCTTCTCTGGCCTTTGGGTGCCTTGGGAAATAGCTTGATCCATTCCTTTCTGTGGCAGCCCCTCAAATATCGGAAAATGGAGAAGACTGAGATGGCATGTAAGTCCTATAAGCATAGGATTCATCCTATTGGCAGGTATGAATTATATAAGTAAAAGTTTCCCTCGCATATATGTGCTAGCCATTCCTGACTCTAGGGGGCAGTGCTCATCTCTGTTTCAACGCCGAAGAGCCAGCACTGTCCGAAGACGTCTCCATGATCATGTGGCTGGCATGACTAAATGCCAAAGGAATGCTGTTACCTTCTCACCAAAGGTGGTTCCTATTTTTCTACTTGCATTTTTACATGCTTTTGAACTGTTAGATTGGCAGAAGCTGGGACAAGTAACAGGAGCGCACTCCGTTACACAGCACTAGGGATTCGAACCACCAAACTGCTGACCTTTGTGATCGACAAATTCAGCATCTTAACCACTGCGCCACTCCATCCCTATGAATTATATAGAAAAGCTTAACAGAAATCCAAAAACTACATATGTGTAATAGCATTTATTGAAGGAATTAGAAAGCTATTAGACTCTCAGGACCTACTGTGATTCAGGAATGAATCTTATTTTATAGAAACCACGTTCAAACTTTGTCATCTGCAAAGGATCAGGAAAATGCATTAACTTGCATCACGGTTTTATTCAAGGCCACACACAAGAAACTAGTCAGCCAAAGTTCAATACTAAATTGGTGCCAGAGATGGTGTCAATGGAATTCAAGAGGAATGGGACTTGGATTGTTTGTGGCAACGTAAGAACTCTAAACTGATGATGCATTTAACTCCACCCCCCAACTCAGCTTACTCTTCTCCTACAAACCTCTTTTTTTTTTTTTGCTTGTCTCCTCTTTTGAAAAGTGGGATGGCCTTCACGTGGGCATTTGTACAACTGTAGAATCAATCCTTTTGTATAACCTATCAATTGAGTTTTTGGAAGTTCCAGAGATCTTTTTTTTCCTACGGATGATAAATGATCAATGATGTGTCTTTGAAATGCTGTTTGAAGTGTGTTGTGCAGTTTCTTCCAAACAAATATACCTAAGATGCATTTTTTTCCCCTAGACGTCTTCCTGATGACGTTATGGCATGCGGTTTTCTCAGAATAAAGAAGTGTTTTGGCCTTGCCTTTATTTCAGGATTCTTCTCCCTCCACCCCACTTCTCAGTTCACTTTGCAACTCTTAATATTTCTTGGTGGCTTATCTGGTGTGCCACTGGAAACCCATCTACTCTTTCTGGTATGTGTTATAGATCCTTCTTCTGTATGGCTCTCAGACTTTGGATTAGGGGTGACAAGACAGCAATGTTCCAATAGCTAAAGGGTTGCCACAAAGAAGAGAGGGGGGGGGGTCAATCTTTTCTCCAAAGCATCTGAAAGAAGAGCAAGAACCAATGGATGGAAACTAATCAAGGAGAGATTGATCAACCTAAAACTAAGGGGAAATTTCCTGACAGTTGAATCATTAATCAGTGGAATGGCTTGCCTTCAGAAGCTGTGGGTGCTCCAACACTGGAGGTTTTAAAGAAGAGATTGGACAACCATTTGTCTGAAATTGTATAGGGTTTCCTGCTTGAGCAGGGGGTTGGACTAGAAGACCTTCAAGGACCCTTCCAACTCTGTTATTCTGAGATGCTTGTGGCCTCCATTTACCTCATGCTCAGGACAATAGTGACAAATAAATAAGTTAAAACATTCTACCATCTTTTTTCATTATTAACCAACATTTATTTTATTGATACCAATTTTCATGGCATTGCTTTTAATATGCTCTACATTTTTAGGATGTGGTGGCTCAGTGGCTAAGACACTGAGCTTGTTGATCACAAAGGTCGGCAGTTTGGTGGTTCGAATCCCTAGAGCCATGTAACGGAGTGAGCTCCCATTACTTGTCCCAGCTTCTGCCAATCTAGCAGTTTGAAAGCATGTAAAAATACAAATAGAAAAATAGGGACCACCTTTGGTGGGAAGGCAACAGTGTTCTGTGTGTTGTTGGCATTTAGTCATGCCGGCCAGATGACCATGGAGTTGTCTTCAGACAGCGCTGGCTTTTCAGCTTTGAAACGGAGATGAGCACTGCCCCCTAGAGTCAGGAACGACTAGCATGCATGTGTGAGGGGAACTGTTATCTTTACCTTGCTTTTTTTTAAAGTATAAGGTGCCTTGAGTGCCACTTAGGTAGAAGGCAAGATATACATGTATTTAGATTAAATATGATCACATTAAATATATACAGGAAAAAAAATAGAATCTTACTGAGCTGAGTTTTATTCCTTATAACTGACAGGATTGGAGACTGAGGGGAAAAAATAAAAGCCACTGATCTGAATTTTCATAGGTTATGCAATTTGTATCTCATGAATACCATTTGGAATGGCAGTGCTTTTTCGTGCTAAAATGTGGAGTTGCTATCTGTTGTAATATGGTTTAGAATTCAAAAAGGGCATGCTTTATATGTTAAGGAAAAATGAATGAAATGAAAACGCACTTATGAGAGACAAATTCTTCACCGAAAACTGTGAGGCTCTCAGGAAAATACATGAAGATTTGCATATGATAAGAACATTTTGTGCAGACTTTCCTTTGCTGAAGTTTTAAACAGATGGGCAAGCAGGTATGAGAGAGACACTCACTTGGGAGAAAGAAAAATGGAAACAGAAGTAGTAGATCCAGCCCTCTTTGTAAAAGATTCATAATTCTCTTTTCCATGGGGGGTTTCTCCTATCCTTTTGGGATGACTGGTGGCATATTATTTTATATAATTTTATTTATATATATATATAAAGCTCTGGTAACTAGGAATACCAACAAGCATCAATATTGATATATGTGTTGATGAGAATAAATAAATACCTATACCTTTACATTCATTTACCCATATTTTGCAGACTGATTTTTTTCCCCAACAGGGAGAAAAATCCATATTATCCCCTGTTAAAAATGCCAAACATGTCTGACTCTAGGGGGCAGTGCCCACCTCCATTTCATAGATGAGAGAGAGCCAGCATTGTTGGAGGACAATGTTCATGCGGCCAGCACGACTATACACTGAAGCGCATGTGATGCTGTACTTTCCCACCAAAGTGGTACCTATTTATCTACCTGCATTTGCATACTTTTGAACTGCTAGGTGAGCAGGAGTTGGGCCAGGAACTGGGGCTCACCCAGTCACAAGATACTTGGGTTTCGAACTGCCCAGTCTCTGGTCAATATGTTCAGTGTCTTAACTTCTTGGTCATCCCACCCTTCTATTATCCTATTAAGCAGTTGAAATAACAGAGGAAAAAAGCGGTCTCATAATTTATGATATGATATGATATGATATGATATATGATATGATATGATATGATATGATATCAGAGGCGGGTTCCTACTAGTTCAGCATAGTTCGGCCGAACCAGTAGTGGTATGGCGGTATGGGTCGCTGGAACCGGCAGCAACCCAGGTCTGCCACGCCCCCAAACCAGTTCTCTGGTTAGCGCTGTTGGCAGCGCCATCTTGTTTCTAAGTTCTCTGTATGTGCAGAACAAGTTTAATTGAATTGTGCATGTGCACTCATGGGGTGCACACCCAAGTGAACTGGCAGTAAAGCTGGCCAGAACACACTCCTGCATGATATGATATGATATGATATGATATGATATGATATGATATGATAGATATGAGATATGATATGATATGATATATGATATGATACTATGAAGAATGGTTGCAGGAACTGGGCATGGCTAGTCTAGTGAAAAGAAGGACCAGGATAGACATGATAGCAGGGTTCCAATATTTGAGGGGGTCAAGCTATTTTCCAAAGCACCTGAAGGCCGGACAAGGAATAATGGATGGAAACTGATCAAGGAGAGATTCTACCTAGTAAAAAAGAAACTTCCTAACAGTAAGAAAAATCAACCAATGGAACAGCTTGCCACCAGAAATTGTGGGAGCTTCATCACTGGAAGCATTCAGGAAGAGACTGGACTGCCATCTGTCAGAAATGGTGTAGGATCTCCTTCTTGAGTGGGGAGGGGTTGGACTAGATGACCTATAAGGTCCCTTCCAACTCTGTTAATCTGTTATTTATGTTCCCAGTCAATGCCACCTTCTGGTGTACACATGAAGGCGGTCTGAATTTAACCTTGTGGCTGCAATCTCACTCATCCCCTGATACATTAACCATTTTCATTTTTTGAAGTCTAAAAATATGGTAATCCTTATGTAACTTAATTTTTAACAGTATTTTAACGATAATACAGCATATGCAACACATCCATCTTTTAAATGGTACATCAATTTTATTTTGTGCTTGTTTTATTATGGTTAGTCACTCAGTCAACCAGATGTTTGTTGAGCCAAGGTGGCGCAGTGGTTAAATGCAGCACTGCAGGCTACTGCTAGATCAGCAGTTCAGCGGTTCAAATCCCACCGGCTCAGGGTTGACTCAGCCTTCCATCCTTCCGAGGTGGGTAAAATGAGGACCCAGATTGTTGGGGGCAATATGCTGACTCTCTGTAAACCGCTTAGAGAGGGCTGAAAGCCCTATGAAGCGGTATATAAGTCTACTGCTATTGTTTCTTTATTTTTATCTATCTAATATTATTTTTATCTATCTAATATTATTTTTATAAATAACTCAAGGGAGCAAACATACCTTGCACTCCTTCCTCTTCCTATTTTCCCTACAACAGGAATCCTCTGAAGTAGATTGAGACATAGAGACTGCCCCAAAGTTATCTCGATGGGGCCTTTCATGCTTAAATTGGGTTTAGAACTCAGAATCTCCGGGTGAGTAACCAAAGTCTGCCAACTGCCTTTCATTGCTAAGGCAGGAGTAGAACTCATGGTCTAAGCAGAGGGTTGTACTAGAAGACCTCCAAAGTCCCTTCCAACTCTGTTATTCTGTTCTGTCTCCCAGTTTCTAGGCTTGATTGGCATTTTTATCCATCTACCAGCATTTTGTCCATTATTATTATCATCCTTTTATTTTATCATTAATAAGGATTAGAGTTAAAATTGCTATTCTACGACCTCACTTTTGGCCAAAGTCAAGCTGTCCATTTATGGTACCTGATCTCTCAAATATAATACCTAGCAGCTGTTCAATCCCCCCCCCCCAAAAAAAAAATTGGATTGTTTGCTCTGTTCTTGTTGCAATGTTTGGCTTCATGGTAACTGTAAGGTAAAGATTCCCCTGCACATGTGTGCTAGTCATTTCCGACTCTAGGGGGCGGTGTTCATCTCCGTTTCAAAGCTGAAGAGCCAGCGCTGTCCGAAGATGGCTCTCCATGGTCATGTGGCTGGCATGATTAAATGCCAAAGACACATGGAGTGCTGTTAACCTTCCCACCAAAGGTGGTCCCTATTTATTCTACTTGCATTTTTATGTGCTTTCGAACTGCTAGGTTGGCAAAGCTGGGACAAGTAATGGGAGCTCACTCCATTAAGTGGCGCCAGGGATTCAAAGCGCTGAACTGCCAACCTTCTGATCGACAAGCTCAGTAACTTAGCCACTGAGCCGCTGTGTCCCTATGGTTGTGGTTCCGGAATAGGGACAAAGGATAAAGAGGATGGAGGAAAAGGGCAGTTAACTTTAAAAATAAATAAAATTTATTTTATTTAAAACAAAGGTTATTTTTTTAAAAAAGTTTATGGGTAAACAATTGCTCAAGTTATTAATGTATTGCTCAATAGAACATTAGTAAAAGATATCAAGCAGAATGTGTTAGGTTGGATTCATGATTTAAAGAAGAAACATGAACATTATGAAAAAAATATTGATTATATTGTTGACTATTAGTATTTTAAAAGTAGGGGGAAAATGCCACACCTAAATGGCAGTTGAGGTCCATACATCTGAAAGCTGGATATCTAAAAGTTGGTCTTTATCTTGCTATATACAGTATATATATATTTGGGCAGGGTGGTGGAGCCTCCCGCCATTGCTACTACTGGTTTGTCCGATCCGGGCCGAACTGGGAGCAACCCACCTCTGCCCTAAACCGCATAGCTAAGACATGAAACTAGGACACCTTGCAAAATACCCTTGATTTGGGATGAGTGACATTTAACTATTTTGCAAGCGTAAATGTTTTAGGGGGCTGTAGTCCAGATAACCAATCAATATTATATGTTGTTCTGACCCCCCTCCATCCGGTGATTAACGCCGACACAGGCTTACTGATAGCAACACTTCATTCACAGCAATTACTCACAGGCAAAATATTGCCAGACCCCCACAGACAAGAGATACAATACAAACAAGAGCTTCTCCAGCTAGTTTGAATGGTTGTGTCCTGCAAAAGGTCTCCTCCCAAAGTCTCTTCTTATATACTCTCTTGGGAGGAGCCAAGCCACAACCACCTGGGCTTGATTATCTCCTATGAGTCTGTCTCCGTAACTGCTGCCTCCGTTTCTCCGCCCTTCTCTGCCTTGTATCAGGGACAAACTCCCTTTGATCTTCCCCACTGCTCCAGTGCCTGACATCAGGGACAAACTCCCTTTGATCTTCCCTACTGCTCCATGCCTCAGGCACCTGCTGTTGGCTAACCAACCTCTCTGGTCCCTGCTTGGAGTCTGAGCCCTGCCCAGGGTCCTCCACATCTTCCAGAGCCGACTCATAGGGTCCCTTGCTATCAGAGTCCATCGGCAGCTCCAATGGCTCCTGCTGGGCCACAACAATATGTAATGCATGCATTATTAGGGGAAGGGCAAAGGCGTGTATGTGACCCACCCTTTGACTATAAGAATTGCTTTAAGATTGTAATCGGGACCATGGCAGCTTTTAAAGCCAAGGTCCTTATATCTTGGTACCAAAATAAAAGTATAATTTTGTATCCGAACCTTGTGTTTGGTAACTGATCAGCTTGGACACCAAGCTAAAGCCCAGTTTTTGGGACAACAAGAAGCTGGAAGGTATCCCAGGTCAGAAATCAATTGTTCTTCCCTTCCTTCTATGATACACAGCCAAGAACATGCCTTTCCCAGACAAACTGTTGTTTGTACTGTTGGTAGAATTTTTATTTTTAAACCTACTTACAGAGAAGTGTTTTCGGACGTATTGCTTAATGTTAATAATTTATGAACTAGAGACACAGCGAGAGAGAGGGAGTGGGGTGGGGGGGGGGAGAGATTTGATATTACCACGAGAGATACTTAAAAGGCTCTCCAAATAATTGGTATGCCTTTGAATGCACCATCCGAAATCTCGGGAGCAGGTGTTCCTAAACCTCCTGGAGTTCAGTAGCTTATAGAAGAGATGATCACAGTATGAAAGGAAGGGAGCTTTGTGTTTGAAACTGGGCATATGGCTACTGGATACACCTTGTAGGACTAGAACGAGGACCTGGTTAATAGGATATTGCATAACTAGGAGGAAAGTTTTTTTTTTAAAAAAAAAAAAGAAGGAAATTTATTGGAGGATAATGAGCTTGGTGGAATCAACAAGGGAAGGCACCATGAATGACAGGAAATTAAACATGGCAGTCTATTGAGACGCTAACCATGTGTTTCATTATCAACTCATCCTCCCACCCAACAACTGTGTAAGAACCATATTCAGAAAACCAAACAGCAATAGCACTTAGACTTATATACCACTTTGTCACGCTTTACAGCCCTCTCTAAGCAGGTTACAAAGTTGGTGCATTGCCCCCAACAATCTGGATCCTCCTTTTACTGAACTTGGAAGGATGGAAGGCTGAGTCAACCTTTAGCCGGTCAGAATTAAACTCCTGGCTGTGGGCAGTGAGTTAGCCTGAAATACTGCATAGTAACCACTGTCCCAGCACTCTTACCAGAGGTGGGTTCCTACCAGTTCGGTAGAACCGGTTCGTCAAATTTACCGAACAAGTTAGAAGAGGTTCCACCAGTGGACCCGAAAGCAAGCCACACCTACAGAAGAGGTTCCCAAAATTTTTGAAACCCACCACTGACACACACACACACACACACACGCACACACACTCACACAGAGAGATAAAGATAAAGAAAGGAAGAAAGAAATAAATAAAAAAAGAAAGGAAAAGTGAGAGAGAGATGAAAGAAAAAAAGGGAAAAGGGACAGAGAGACAAAAGGAAGGAAAGAGAGAGAGAGAGAGACAGAGACAGAGACAGAGAGAGAGAGAACACATGGCCGGCAAGCCACTCCCACCAGGTCACATGGCCGGCAAGCCACTGCCATAAAGGAGGCCACACCCACAGAGCAGGTTCGAAATTTTTTTGAAACCCACCCCTAACGCTTCCTAATAGAGATCATATGACCCAAGGATACTGTAACCTTCATCAATACATGCCAGTTGCCAAGTGTCCAAATCATGATCATGTGACTGAAGGGATGTTGCAGTAGTCATAAGTGTGAGGATGAATTATAATAGCTGCTAAACAAATGGTTGTAAGTTGAGTCTATCTACATGTACACATATAAATGGGGTGGTTGAAGCCTTTTTGATATTTTTAATGGACTTTCTGGTTACCCTTTGATAGAAATAAGATAGTAGTGGATATGTCAAGTCTTGGTTTATGCATTTCCTGAGAAAATTGGTTAGTGATTGCACGGTTAAAAATACCAGCGTAATAGGCCCAAAGCAGTTTTTAACATGGAAGCCAAATTAAACAATTCAAAAAATACACTGACAAGGGAACCAAGTTTATTATTATTTTTAAAGTGGGTTTTTTTTGTGTTTTCCTTTTTATAAACTGTGGCATATTGGATTATTTTCATTATTGCTCAATTGTATATGGTTTCAGCCTTATACTGTTACTCAGTTATCTTGAGCTGTCGATAGGTGTAGTAAATTATTGTAGGATTACTGGAGTTAATTCTGAAAGTTTCAGTAAAGCAAAGAACCAGTGGGAAAAGTGCTCCTAATATCTTTTATTTGATCAGAAGAAGAGAAATACAGCAGTGGTGATACAGCTGAGATCATTTTTTAAAAAACTATATCCTTTAAAAAAAAGAGAGCAATAGAAACACATAAGCCAATAGAGCCTGGAGACTTTTGAACTGGTTGTACTGGTGCTCTCTGATCTTGTTTCATTACCAAACTGGGTAAACACCATCAGTGCAAGAAGGGTGTGGAGATTGCAAGGAGAACTACTGTGGGATCCTTGGTGTTTTCTGACCTTCATTGGTAATGAAACAACCGCAAGAAAACACACTAAGTAACATCCTCAGTGCTACAACGGTGTGGGGATTGCAAGGATGAGAAGGGGGAAGAAGAGAATTGAAGGGTCCTTAGCAGTGGTGGGATTCAAACTTTTTTTTACTACTGGTTTTGCAGGCATGGCTTGGTGGGTGTGGCAGGGAAAGGTTACTTCAAAATCCCCATTCCCTCCCGATCAGTTGGGACTCGGGAGGCAGATAATAGATGGGGCGGGGCCAGCCAGAGGTGGTTCTCCGAACTACTCAAAATTTCTACCTTCGGTTATCCACCACTGGTCAGAACCTGCTGAATACCACCTCTGGTCTTTAATGCTTTCTGACTTGAATTGTTTTCTTCAGATGTTTCATCACCAAACTAGGTAACATCATCAGTGCTGGAAAGCAGTGGGGTTAGCTCTCATTTGGTTGCATGGAGTAAAGACAAAGGAGAAGAAACTACCAGAAGGGCTAGATTGATTTGGTAGATCAAACTCAAGGCCTGGGGCTGGATCTGGCCCAGGGGGTTCTTAGATCTGACCCATGGGTCCATCCTGGAAACAGCGAAGGACCAGCCCACAGTGCTTATGCCAGTGAAAACGGAGTTTGGGAGGGTCGCACAGAGTCCTCCTGAGCTCCATTTTTACTGGCAGAGGGTTTAAGGAGGCTGTCGCATCCATAAATGGAAGTCATGTGGACCGCGGGCAACACTCCCAACACCATTTTCACTGGAAGAGGGTTGCAGGAGGCCGTGGCAGCTGAAAACGGAGCTCGGGGGCCCGTTTTCATTGGCAGAGAACTCATGCCACCACAGGTACCCCAACACAAGTGATGCCGAGCTGGCCACCCCCCCCTCCTGAGGTAAAACACAACCATAATACGGACTTCGATGAAATTGAGTTTGACACCCCTAGGGTAGATAAATGTGCTTGATAGACACACTGATGTCTATATATACTATTCAGAGAGATCTGAATATATATTTTTATGTAAATAAGATACCCCTTTCAATCAACTGAGCATTACAGGAACCGAGGCACACAGCTCATAAGAAGCTTAATTGTCGTCCCACAAGAACCTTCACGATTCAGCTTCACAGAATAAGAAATGCAGGAATATTTGGCACCAGACCCATCATTGACTGGTCATGTGGAGAGTTGCTTATATTCAACCAAAAAGAATGTGAATCAGTAATATTTAAAAAGTATAAACTTGATGAAGGACTAAACAATGCATTGAGAGGTAGGCTAATCTGTGATGGAGGAAGGAAGTAATTAAACTCAGCAACATTTACCTCTGCCTCTAACCCAGCATCCAAAAACCAAAGATGTTGCATAATATTTTCAAGCCAGTTTTATTGGTTAAGAGATTTGGGGGGAAAGTCTGTCTGTCTGTCTGTCTGTCTGTCTGTCTGTCTCTCTGTCTCTGTCTCTCTCTCTCTCTCTCTTCCTTCCTTCCTTTATTCATTCATTCGCTCCCTCCCTTCCTCCTCCTCCTCTTCCTCCCTCCTTCCTTCCTTTTCATTAAACTACTATTCTTCAAAACTGATTTGATGTGAGAATTCAGATATTTTATGAACTCATTTAAAGCAGAGACTTCCCTTTGAAATTATTTTTCACCTGAGCAAGGATTAAATTGTATAAATCCTATAGATTTTTTTAAGCATGCTGAAAAGTTCCTAATAGCCAACAAGGCAGATTCATGTCTACACTAAATAATGAGATCCCATTTGTTGCTGGCATGAGGACAACCCAGAGTCATCAACCACATGTTGTCTTTACAAGCTTGTCAGCTTGAAGATCATATGTTTTCAGTTGTCACTACTAGAAACATCAATGTGTTTATAAAACCAAAGTCCCCATGTTCTGAAGCAAAAGGCACTACTTTTGTTCACAATTATTAGATGAGAAACAAAGGAAGAAACACACTAAAATAATTGAACCGACATTTCAACCTAAATAATTTAAAGAGCCATGGTCAAGGGAGGGCTTCAAAAATTGCAGCAATGGGTTTGCTGCCCAGTTGCTGGGTGGGCGTGGCCTAGTTGGCCTGCTGCACCATTAGGGGGGGGGGCATTTTTCACCCTCCCCAGGTTCCAAAGGTTTTCCTCAAATCTCCGGGAGGGTGAAAACTGCTACCCCCGGGCTCTGGAGGCCATCAGTAGGCCCGTTTCCCCCCTCCCCGAGACTCCGAGTGGGTCCTGCACTTACCTGGCATGAGGAACGGGCTGCGTGGAGACTCCTGGGAGAGGAGGGGCAGGAGGGGTCAAACAGGGTTGGTATTTGGGGGTTTGCTGAATTGGACAGTACCCTAGCTAGAGGATCTCACTCGAACCCATGAAAACCCCCAGCAGCCCATCCCTGGGCATGATGGCACAGTGGTTAAAATGCAGTATTGCAGGTTAACTCTGCCCTTTGCCAAAGGTTTGATCTTGATTGGCTCAAGATTGACTCAGCCTTCCATCCTTCTGAAGTCAGTAAAATCATGTTACTCACCCATATATAATAGGAGCCATGGTGGTGCAGTGGTGAAAGTGCAGTAATGCACTCTAACTCTGTCCAGAGCTAGGAGTTCGATCCTGACCGGCTTTAGATTGATTCAGCCTTCCATCCTTTTGAGGTCAATAAAATGAAGGCCCAGATTGTTGAGGGGGATATGCTGGCTCTGTAAACAATTTAAAGAGGGACAGTGGTTAGAATGCTGTACTGCAGGCTAAGTATGCCCAAAGCCAGGAGTTCAATCCTGACCAGCTAGGAGTTCGATCCTGACCGGCTTTAGATTGATTCAGCCTTCCATGCTTCCAAGGTCAGTAAAATGAAGGCCCAGATTGTTGAGGGCAATAGGCTGACTCTGTAAACTGTTTAGAGAGGACTGTAAAGCACTGTGAAGCTGTATATAAGTCTATGTGCTATTGCTCTTTCTCATAATTAACCAAGCAGAGGCTTCTTCAAGAACCTCAGGCAAAACCCATCCATTAAAGTTCTGGTTTCAAAAGATTGCTTCAGAGTACGCTCATATTCGGTAGCGAAGGTAAGCGAATCCCACCACTGTTTTGTATGTTTTTAAATTTACTTTATCTTGGATACGCATTCCTCTTCCTACAACCCAGTTATTTTTTTAACTTTCTAAAAAGATTAAGTGGGGGTTTTTTGGGGGGGTGGGGGGGATAAAATCTTTACTTATTGAAACCTAATTCTGAACCTTTGAGATTCTAATCCTCACCTTGGGATTGCTACTGTGTTATTCAAACATCTTAAGATCACAGCTTTTTGCCAAGGGGAAAAAAAACACATCATTAAAACCAACAAATTGGGTATTAGATGCTGTAGCACACCTTCTCACCTGTTGCCTATTCCTTTTCACTGCAAGTGGCATAAACAGTTTAATGATAAATCACTTCTGGAATAGAGCAACTCTATCAATGCTAGGGGGAAATTCCTGCGTTTTAATGAGAACTGAACAGAAACGTACCTAAATATCAAAAGGGTTTTAATTAGATACCCTACTGTAACTACATCTAAATAGTGGGAAGCAAAGTCACTGAATACTTCTAATTACAGTCATTACTCTGTTTTCTTTTCTTGAGTAACCAGGTTCATTAATTACTTGGAAAAACATCAAGGCTCTTATTTAAAAAAATCTACCATGGATATTTCAACTGCTTTCTATTTATATTCTGGTAGTCATACCCACTCATGCACACATTTATACATGAGAGAGAGGGAGGGAGGGAGAGAGGAAGGGAGGGAGGGAGAAAGAGAGAGAGAGAGAGAGAGAGAGAGAGAGAGAGAGAGAAGTAGCAAGAATGCTTCATATTAATTAAGCCATAGAAATAAATGTTACTGGGTTAAATTTAAGGATCTAGGGGTTCAACCTGACAGCAGATGATGGCTTCCATCTATTTTTTCCCCTAGATTAGTAATTGAGGTCGTTCCCGCCACCATTGTCACTAACACAACCTGACAACCTGACATTCAATCAGGCTCTCAAACTGTGAGATGTTCAACTTAGTCATTCATCTCTGCATTTATAATTAGAACTAGTATGCATATGAGAAAAACGAGCTCGCTTACAGCCCTGTAAACAATAAAGCAAACAGCAAGTTCAAACAGGGATGCCGAAGTTTAGAGGATTAAAATAGGATCGATGACTGTGGGTCATACTCATATGTTGTGGGAAAGCAAATGCTATAGGGTAAGGCAATAAGGTGGCGTTAATGAGATCCGTCACATAGTTACCAGAGTAATATCTTTTTTTTTCTCTGAAAAGATTTAATAGGAAACTAGAGGCTGAAACATATGAAGAAGCGTTGCGGGAATTGGGTATGTCTAGTCCAATGAAAAGAAGGACTAGGTGTGACATGATAGTAGCGGGGTGGGTTGCTTTCAGCATTACTGCCGGTTCTGCGTGCAAATTTTTTTGCTCTGCATGCATTCGCATTTGCACCTAAAAAGGTCTGTGCATGCACAAAACCTTAAAAAAGGAAGGAAAATTTACATTTCTGCAATGAAAAGTGTTCTGCGCATGCATAGAACCAAAAATTAAGATGGCGCTGCCATAGGAGAACTAGTTCATGGGTGTGGCAGCCCTGGGTCTCTGCCTGTTCCAGCGACCCAGGCCGCCAAGTTACTACCGGTTTGGCCGAACTTGTCTGAACCGGTAGGAACCCAACTCTGATAGTAGTATTCAATATCTAATATCTAGCTGCCACAAAGAAGAGGGAGTCAAGCTATTCTATAAAATAACCGAAGGAAGAAGAAATGGATCAAAGAGAGAACTAACCTAGAACTAAGGGGAAAGGGCAAGCAGCCGGCAATCAACAGAAGGAGCCTGCAGTACTGCATTCTAACTACTGCACCACAATACATGTATATCTATATATCTTAGCTACACTATATTGCCAAAAGTATTCGCTCACCCATCCAAATAATCAGAATCAGGTGTTCCAATCACTTCCATGGCCACAGGTGTATAAAATCAAGTCCCTAGGCATGCAGACTGTTTTTACAAACATTTGTGAAAGAACGGGTGGCTCTCAGGAGCTCAGTGAATTCCAGCATGGAACTGTGATAGGATGCCACCTGTGCAACAAATCCAGTCGTGAAATTTCCTCGCTCCTAAATATTCCACAGTCAACTATCAGCTGTATTATAAGAACATGGAAGTGTTTGGGAATGACAGCAACTCAGTCACGAAGTGGTAGGTCACATAAACTGACGGAGCGGATGCTGAGACGCATAGTACGAAGAGGTCACCAACTTTCTGCAGAGTCAATCGCTACAGACCTCCAAATGTCATGTGGCCTTCAGATTAGCTCAAGAACAGTGCGCAGAGAGCTTCATGGAATGGGTATCTATATAGATATATCCGTATCTTATTTCAGGGGTGATATTCACTTACTTTCCCTACTGTTCGCAAATGTGAGTGCCCACACATGCGCTCAGCCTTCCGCACATTCACTTTGGCTTGAAAATGTGCCTATGGACGGCATAGAGCCGGCGGGTGGGCAGACCGACCTGCAATTTCCACTACTGGTTCAGGTGAACCAGTCCGAACCGGCTGAATATCACCTCTGTCTTATTTATATCAATATCTTATCTATAACTATAGCTGTAGATAGAGATGTAGACATATAGAAATAATCTTTTATCTTGTACATGCATGATTTGTTCCTGTAGCCCATCATTTCTAGATAGACAAATACCGTGTTTCCCTAAAAATAAGAGAAGGTCTTATTTCCTTTAGAACCCCCTCTCCCCCCAAAAAAATTACTTGGCCTTATTTTCGGGGAATTTTTGAGGTGCAGGAGCAGAGGTGAGTTCCTAATGGTTCGGACCGGTTCAGCCGAGTAGGTAGTAACTCAGGCAATAACGCCCCTGAACTGGTTCTATCAGTGGCACCTACAGAGGTGCCATTTTGTTTTTTGCTTATATGCAGAAGCCATTTTTTCACTACTGCACATGCACGCATAGCGCACATCAAGCACGTGCAATCCCGAAGTGCGTCCCTGAACAAACTGGCAGTAAAAGAATCTGGAACCCACGCCTGTGCAAGAGGCAGCGAGTATGGTAACCTCATAGCTGCTGCTGTGTTGCAATATTTTCAGGGAGGACTTATTTTCAGGGGAGGGCTTATTTTAGTGCATGCACTCAAAAGCCCGCTAGGGCTTATTATCCAGGGAGGTCTTATTTTCAGGGAAACAGGGTAGGTGCTGGCTAATCAGCTAAACATCATGGTAGAAGACAAGGATCAGAAGACAGCAGTGGTGATAGAAGTACCACTGCCAAGTGTCAGCAACAGAAGCTGGAGAAGGACCAGGACCTGAAGAAGGAACTGACAAGTATGTGGAACGTCAAGGCCAAAGTGGTCCCAGAAGTACTTGGGGCTACGACTCCTAAGCTGGGACAGTGGCTCCAACAGATCCCAGGAATGACATCACAGGTCTCTGTTCAGAAGAGTGCAATGCTAGGAACATCTAAGATCATGTGCAAATCCCCCTACCCACCCACCCCCAAATCACAGGGCAACATACCATTCATTGTGGAGAGTAGTGATTTTTCTTCAAAACAAATGATATCACTACAAATGAATATCAGGAAAGGATACTCATCTTGATGTCCAATCTTCAGGTGCTTTTAGAGGAATTTGAACCGCCACACAGAGAGACAATTCGGAAATAATGTTTGTTTCAGCAGGGTTTTTCCTCTTGACAGGATCTGCTTAAGCTCCTTTTGCATGGAGAGCAGGCGCGTTGACATCAGCATTTCTTTTTATTGTTTAATGTAGGATATTGATTTAGTGCACAGTCAATTCCTTCTGTAAACTGCAGTGGTGGATGTGTTTGTGTGTGTGTATGTCTCTGTGTGTGTGTGTGTGAGAGAGAGAGAGAGAGAGAGGGAGGGAGAGAGAGAGAGAGGGAGGGAGGGTGGATGTGGGAATGAAATTCACTCCTATGCACAAGAGACAGTTTTTTCACAAAGAGAAAAAAGCATAAATATGAGACTGGCAACTACCTAGCATGGAGTGACTTTTCTGACCCAGTTTTCTACAGCAAATGTAAGGGCAGAATGAACTTGGAATAAAGTGCTGGAAAGCACAGAACGTTCTTAAACACATTCACACGGAGAACAAAGACTTTTCTTTTCCAGACATCAAGATTACACATTTCAAAAACACTGAAGCTGGTACGCATAACAGCCCTTTGCAGAAAGAAAGAAAAAAGAAAGAAAGAAAGAGAGAGAGAGGGAGGGAGGGAAGGAAGGAAGGAAGAAAGAAAGAAAGAAAGAAAGAAAGAAAGAAAGAAAGAAAGAGAAAGAAAGAAAAGCGGGGAAGGACTACACACAATTGTTCTCTAGACATTTTGTTTTTCTTTTCTCGCTGTCTCCTTTGTTTGTTTTGAGTATGAAATCTGGATGAAACCTGGCATTTTTCTCTGGCAGAAGAAGGAATTTGTTCTGGTTGACGATAGATTTTTGCTGAGATTATCAGATTATCATTTTCCTGTCGTGATTCTGCTCTATGCCATGTCTTTAAAAACACCTCTGAAACAGTGGTGGGATTAAAAGAAAATACTACCAGTCCTGTGGGCATGGCTTTGTGGGTATGGCATGGCATGGCTTGGTGGGCGTGGCTTTGTGGGCGTGGCAGGGGAAGGATACTGCAGAATCCCCATTTCCTCCCCACTCCACTAACCTCCTTTCCAACTCCATTATCCTGTTCAGGGCAACAAAAGATCAGCTGGGAAGCTAGGTGGCAGTGGGGCGTGGCCAGC